>NW_026907121.1:0-2500 GCF_033978795.1 Nerophis ophidion
CACTTAGAAAAAATCCCGACTTTATTTTGGAAGGGTTGGTACACCAAAAGTTGACACTTAGAAAAAATCCCAACTTTTACACTTAGAAAAAATCCAGCTTTTTGTTGCTGACTTCCATCAAATAGAGGGACTTTTTCCATGTTTCTTAACCGGGTGTCGATCCAAGGCAGGTGGGCCTTCTGGAAGCGACACCCTCCTTGACACTTAGAAAAAATCCAGCTTTTTGTTGCTGACTTCCATCAAATAGAGGGACTTTTTCCATGTTTCTTAACCGGGTGTCGATCCAAGGCAGGTGGGCCTTCTGGAAGCGACCCTCTCCTTCACACTCTGTCATATTTTCAGCTTTTTTGTGCTGACTTCCATTCAATAGAGGGACTTTTTCCATGTTTCTTAACCGGGTGTCGATCCAAGGCAGGTGGGCCTTCTGGAAGCGACACCCTCCTTCACACTTAGAAAAAATCCAGCTTTTTGTTGCTGACTTCCATTAAGTAGAGGGACTTTTTTCTTTTTTCTTAACCGGGTGGTGATCCAAGGCGGGTGGGCCTTCTGGAAGCGACACCCTCCTTGACACTTAGAAAAAATCCAGCTTTTTGTTGCTGACTTCCATCAAATAGAGGGACTTTTTCCATGTTTCTTAACCGGGTGTCGATCCAAGGCAGGTGGGCCTTCTGGAAGCGACCCTCTCCTTCACACTTAGAAAAAATCCAGCTTTTTGTTGCTGACTTCCATTAAATAGAGGGACTTTTTTCATTTTTCTTAACCGGGTGTCGATCCAAGGCAGGTGGGCCTTCTGGAAGCGACACCCTCCTTGACACTTAGAAAAAATCCAGCTTTTTGTTGCTGACTTCCATTAAGTAGAGGGACTTTTTTCTTTTTTCTTAACCGGGTGGTGATCCAAGGCGGGTGGGCCTTCTGGAAGCGACACCCTCCTTGACACTTAGAAAAAATCCAGCTTTTTGTTGCTGACTTCCATCAAATAGAGGGACTTTTTCCATGTTTCTTAACCGGGTGTCGATCCAAGGCAGGTGGGCCTTCTGGAAGCGACCCTCTCCTTCACACTTAGAAAAAATCCAGCTTTTTGTTGCTGACTTCCATTAAATAGAGGGACTTTTTTCATTTTTCTTAACCGGGTGTCGATCCAAGGCAGGTGGGCCTTCTGGAAGCGACACCCTCCTTGACACTTAGAAAAATTCCAGCTTTTTGTTGCTGACTTCCATTAACTAGAGGGACTTTTTTCATTTTTCTTAACCGGGTGGTGATCCAAGGCAGGTGGGCCTTCTGGAAGCGACACCCTCCTTGACACTTAGAAAAAATCCAGCTTTTTGTTGCTGACTTCCATCAAATAGAGGGACTTTTTCCATGTTTCTTAACCGGGTGTCGATCCAAGGCAGGTGGGCCTTCTGGAAGCGACACCCTCCTTGACACTTAGAAAAATTCCAGCTTTTTGTTGCTGACTTCCATTAACTAGAGGGACTTTTTTCATTTTTCTTAACCGGGTGGTGATCCAAGGCAGGTGGGCCTTCTGGAAGCGACACCCTCCTTGACACTTAGAAAAAATCCAGCTTTTTGTTGCTGACTTCCATCAAATAGAGGGACTTTTTTCATTTTTCTTAACCGGGTGGTGATCCAAGGCAGGTGGGCCTTCTGGAAGCGACACCCTCCTTGACACTTAGAAAAATTCCAGCTTTTTGTTGCTGACTTCCATTAACTAGAGGGACTTTTTTCATTTTTCTTAACCGGGTGGTGATCCAAGGCAGGTGGGCCTTCTGGAAGCGACACCCTCCTTGACACTTAGAAAAAATCCAGCTTTTTGTTGCTGACTTCCATCAAATAGAGGGACTTTTTTCATTTTTCTTAACCGGGTGTCGATCCAAGAATGGTGGGCCTTCTGGAAGTGACACCCTCCTTGACACTTAGAAAAATTCCAGCTTTTTGTTGCTGACTTCCATCAAATAGAGGGACCTATTTGGAATTCCCCACCCGGGTGGAGATCCACGGCAAGCCGGCTTTCCTAAAGGGACAGGCACATGGACACTATTCGCAGCTTCTTTTTTTTTTTTTGGCACTGACTTCCAGCTAAGGGTGCAGCGGCGGCGGAAGTCCACCGGAGGGCTCCAAATCCCCGCTTTCCTTTTCAGGCTTAAAGTTGCCTTTCCCTCTTTAGAGCCTTGGGCAAATGTACAGCTATATTTTGTGCTGACTTCCAGCAAATAGAGGGACCTATTTTGAATTCCCTACCCGGGTGTAGATCCACGGCAAGCCGGCCTTCTTAAATGGACAGGCACCCCCCTCCCGGAACACCTGCTTCGCTCCTCGGCGTCACCGAAATCCCACAAAATGACTCAAAATAGGGCCCCAAATGACATCACTCGGCCCGGTTGTTTAGGTCTCACTCTGGGGCTTCTATGACCCTGGAGGGCATGGTACAGCAAAAGTGGACACTTAGAAAAAATCCCGACTTTTAAAAGTTGACACTTAGAAAAAATCCCGACTTTATTTT
>NW_026907121.1:15000-22500 GCF_033978795.1 Nerophis ophidion
CCCCCACTTGGGCTGGTTCACTCCTGGGTATCTTTTGGTCATTCCCGGGGGCCCCGGAGCTCGCGCAGCTCGCTGCGGGACTTCTGGAACTCCATCCTGGGTAGGATTTTTAAACAATTTCGGACCTTTTTCCAACTTTTTCTCAAATTGTCCCCCACTTTCGCTGGTTCACTCCTGGGTATCTTTTGGTCATTCCCGGGGGTCCCGGAGCTCGCGCAGCTCGCTGCGGGACTTCTGGAACTCCATCCTGGGTAGGATTTTTAAACAATTTCGGACCTTTTTCCAACTTTTTCTCAAATTGTCCCCCACTTTTGATGGTTCACTTCTGGGTGCCTTTTGGTCATTCCCGGTGTTCCTGCGGCTCGCGCAGCTCGCTGCGGGGCTTCTGGAACTCCATCCTGGGTAGGATTTTTAATCAATTTCGGACCTTTTTCCAACTTTTTCTCAAATTGTCCCCCACTTTTGATGGTTCACTTCTGGGTGCCTTTTGGTCATTCCCGGTGTTCCTGCGGCTCGCGCAGCTCGCTGCGGGGCTTCTGGAACTCCATCCTGGGTAGGATTTTTAATCAATTTCGGACCTTTTTCCAACTTTTTCTCAAATTGTCCCCCACTTTTGATGGTTCACTTCTGGGTGCCTTTTGGTCATTCCCGGTGTTCCTGCGGCTCGTGCAGCTCGCTGCGGGACTTGTGGAACTCCATCCTGGGTAGGATTTTTAATCAATTTCGGACCTTTTTCCAACTTTTTCTCAAATTGTCCCCCACTTTTGATGGTTCACTTCTGGGTGCCTTTTGGTCATTCCCGGTGTTCCTGCGGCTCGCGCAGCTCGCTGCGGGGCTTCTGGAACTCCATCCTGGGTAGGATTTTTAATCAATTTCGGACCTTTTTCCAACTTTTTCTCAAATTGTCCCCCACTTTTGATGGTTCACTTCTGGGTGCCTTTTGGTCATTCCCGGTGTTCCTGCGGCTCGTGCAGCTCGCTGCGGGACTTGTGGAACTCCATCCTGGGTAGGATTTTTAATCAATTTCGGCCCTTTTTCCAACTTTTTCTCAAATTGTCCCCCACTTTTGATGGTTCACTTCTGGGTGCCTTTTGGTCATTCCCGGTGTTCCTGCGGCTCGCGCAGCTCGCTGCGGGGCTTCTGGAACTCCATCCTGGGTAGGATTTTTAATCAATTTCGGACCTTTTTCCAACTTTTTCTCAAATTGTCCCCCACTTTTGATGGTTCACTTCTGGGTGCCTTTTGGTCATTCCCGGTGTTCCTGCGGCTCGTGCAGCTCGCTGCGGGACTTGTGGAACTCCATCCTGGGTAGGATTTTTAATCAATTTCGGACCTTTTTCCAACTTTTTCTCAAATTGTCCCCCACTTTTGATGGTTCACTTCTGGGTGCCTTTTGGTCATTCCCGGTGTTCCTGCGGCTCGCGCAGCTCGCTGCGGGGCTTCTGGAACTCCATCCTGGGTAGGATTTTTAATCAATTTCGGACCTTTTTCCAACTTTTTCTCAAATTGTCCCCCACTTTTGATGGTTCACTTCTGGGTGCCTTTTGGTCATTCCCGGTGTTCCTGCGGCTCGTGCAGCTCGCTGCGGGGCTTCTGGAACTCCATCCTGGGTAGGATTTTTAATCAATTTCGGACCTTTTTCCAACTTTTTCTCAAATTGTCCCCCACTTTTGATGGTTCACTTCTGGGTGCCTTTTGGTCATTCCCGGTGTTCCTGCGGCTCGCGCAGCTCGCTGCGGGGCTTCTGGAACTCCATCCTGGGTAGGATTTTTAATCAATTTCGGACCTTTTTCCAACTTTTTCTCAAATTGTCCCCCACTTTTGATGGTTCACTTCTGGGTGCCTTTTGGTCATTCCCGGTGTTCCTGCGGCTCGTGCAGCTCGCTGCGGGACTCGTGGAACTCCATCCTGGGTAGGATTTTTAAACAATTTGGTACTTTTTCCTCCTTTTCCTCCATTTTTCCCCCACTTTCGCTGGTTCACTTCTGGGTGCCTTTTGGTCATTCCCGGTGTTCCTGCGGCTCGTGCAGCTCGCTGCAGGGCTTCTGGAACTCCATCCTGGGTAGGATTTTTAAACAATTTGGCACTTTTTCCTCCTTTTCCTCCATTTTTCCCCCACTTTCGCTGGTTCACTTCTGGGTGCCTTTTGGTCATTCCCGGTGTTCCTGCGGCTCGTGCAGCTCGCTGCGGGACTTGTGGAACTCCATCCTGGGTAGGATTTTTAAACAATTTGGTACTTTTTCCTCCTTTTCCTCCATTTTTCCCCCACTTTCGCTGGTTCACTTCTGGGTGCCTTTTGGTCATTCCCGGTGTTCCTGCGGCTCGTGCAGCTCGCTGCGGGGCTTGTGGAACTCCATCCTGGGTAGGATTTTTAAACAATTTGGTACTTTTTCCTCCTTTTCCTCCATTTTTCCCCCACTTTCGCTGGTTCACTTCTGGGTGCCTTTTGGTCATTCCCGGTGTTCCTGCGGCTCGTGCAGCTCGCTGCGGGACTTGTGGAACTCCATCCTGGGTAGGATTTTTAAACAATTTGGTACTTTTTCCTCCTTTTCCTCCATTTTCCCCCCACTTTCGCTGGTTCGCTTCTGGGTGCCTTTTGGTCATTCCCGGTGTTCCTGCGGCTCGTGCAGCTCGCTGCGGGACTTGTGGAACTCTACCCTGGGTGGGATCATATGATTTTCAACCCATTTTGGACCTTTTTCCCGACTTTCCCTCCATTTCCCTCCCACTTTCGATGGTCCACTCCTGGGTGTCTTTTGGTCATTCCCGGGACCCGGGAAGCCTCGGGCCTGCGGCGGGACTTGTGGATCTCCATGCTGGGCATGATTTTATGAGTTTTCTGGACTTTCTCTTCCCCGGGACCCGGGAGGCACGCGGCTGGACGTTATGCCCCCTAAAATCCCTCCCTTTGCTCGTAAGGCCAATTTTCCTCCGGATTTACTCTCTATAGACCCCAAGGAAAAAAATACCCGACCGGCGTCCATTTTTGACATCGGTCTCCAATCTAGGGCACGCGGGCCGAAAGCGGTACGCCGGTTCCGAAATCCGGCCCCCGCATTTTTTGGGTATTTTTTGAAAAAAATGGCATTTTTGGGACCGGGGGGACTTGCTGGACTCAGTCCCGGGTGCGGATTTTGAAAACTTTGAGGACTTTTGGATTTTCCCCCAGCTTTTCTCCCCCACTTGCAGTTTGACTTTGCGGGGTGCGTTACGGCTGTGCCGGGCGTCCCTGGACTCGGGTGGCCAGCTGCGGGGCTGGTGGGGGACTGATTTTTGAACACTTTGAGGACTTTTGGCTACTCTGCCAGCTTTTCTCCCCCACTTGCAGTGTGACTTTGCGGGCCTTGTTACGGAGGTGCCGGGCTTCCCTGGACTCGGGTGGCCAGCTGCGGGACTCGTGGGACTGATTTTGGAACACTTTGAGGACATTTAACTTCTTTCCCAGCTTTTTTCCCCTCCACTTCCAGTTTGACTTTGCGGGGTGCGTTATGGACGTGCTGGGCATCCCGGAACTCGGGCGGCCGGCTGCGGGACATTTTGCCCTCCTCCAAACCCCAGCCCTCTTTGTTTATCATGCCTATTTTCTGCTGGACACACACCCTCTCTTTTGAGCTGCCTCTTTTTTTACATTTGGATATGATTTATTGATGAATGGATTTGTTTTCCCCTTTTTAAATGATGGTTGATGTCTACCTTTTTAATACTTGCTTCTGGCTGCAGCCGAGACTTACAGTGTGATGCATCCAACCCCAACCCTGGTTTTTGTTTCCCTTAAAAACTTGGGGAAATGGACAGCTTTTTGGGGGGGCACTTCCAGCAAATGGAGGGACCTATTTGGAATTCCCCACCCGGGTGGAGATCCACGGCGAGCCGGCCTTCCTAAAGGGACAGCAACATGGACACTCTGCCATCATTGCAGCTTCTTTTTTTTTTTGGGGCACTCTGTCATATTTCCAGCTTTTTTTCGTGCTGACTTCCAGCAAATAGAGGGACCTGTTTTGAATTCCCTACCCGGGTGTAGATCCACGGCAAGCCGGCCTTCTTAAAGGGACAGGCACCCCCCTGTCCCTTGACACCTGCTTCCCTCCTCGGCGTCACCGAAATCCCACAAAATGACTGAAAATAGGACCCCAAATGACATCACTCGGTCCGGTTCTTTGGGTCTCACTCGGGGGCTTCTTTGACTCTGGAAGGCATGGTGAACCAAAAGTAGACACTTGGAAAAAATCCCCACTTTACAAGTTGACACTTTGAAAAAAAATCCCGACTATATAAGTTGACACTTGGAAAAAATCCCCACTTTATAAGTTGACACTTGGAAAAAATCCCCACTTTATAAGTTGACACTTAGAAAAAATCCCCACTTTATAAGTTGACACTTAGAAAAAATCCCGACTTTATAAGTTGACACTTAGAAAAAATCCCCACTTTATTTTGGAAAGGTTGGTACACCAAAAGTGGACACTTAGAAAAAATCCCCACTTTATTTTGGAAAGGTTGGTACACCAAAAGTGGACACTTAGAAAAAATCCCGACTTTGACTTTCGCAGGTCTATTACACTAAAAGTTGACACTCTGTCATATTTCCAGCTTTTTTTTGTGCTGACTTCCAGCAGATAGAGGGACCTATTTTGAATTCCCTACCCTGGTGCAGAACCACGGCAAGCCGGCCTTCCTAAAGGCACAGGCACATGGACACTCTGCCATAAGTGCAGCTTTTTCTTCTAAGGGTGCAGCGGCGGCGGAAGTCCACCGGAGGGCTCCAAATCCCCGCTTTCCTTTTTAGGCTTAAAGTGGCTTTTCCCTCCTTAAAAACTTGGGGAAATGGACAGCTTTTTGGGGGGGCACTTCCAGCAAATAGAGGGACCTATTTGGAATTCCCCACCCGGGTGGAGATCCACGGCAAGCCGGCCTTCTTAAAGGGACAGGCACATGGACACTCTGCCATCATTGCAGCTTCTTCTTTTTTTTTTTTCCCCTGTCATATTTCCAGCTTTTTTGTGCTGACTTCCAGCAAATAGAGGGACCTGTTTTGAATTCCCTACCCGGGTGTAGATCCACGGCAAGCCGGCCTTCTTAAAGGGACAGGCACCCCCCTGTCCCTTGACACCTGCTTCCCTCCTCGGCGTCACCGAAATCCCACAAAATGACTGAAAATAGGACCCCAAATGACATCACTCGGTCCGGTTTTTTGGGTCTCACTCGGGGGCTTCTTTGACTCTGGAAGGCATGGTGAACCAAAAGTGGACACTTGGAAAAAAAATCCCCACTTTACAGGTTGACACTTGGAAAAAAATCCCCACTTTATAAGTTGACACTTGGAAAAAATCCCGACTATATAAGTTGACACTTAGAAAAAATCCCGACTATATAAGTTGACACTTAGAAAAAATCCCCACTTTATTTTGGAAGTGTTGGTACACCAAAAGTTGACACTTAGAAAAAATCCCGACTTTATTTTGGAAGGGTTGGTACACCAAAAGTTGACACTTAGAAAAAATCCCGACTTTATTTTGGAAGGGTTGGTACACCAAAAGTTGACACTTAGAAAAAATCCCGACTTTATTTTGGAAGGGTTGGTACACCAAAAGTTGACACTTAGAAAAAATCCCAACTTTTACACTTAGAAAAAATCCAGCTTTTTGTTGCTGACTTCCATCAAATAGAGGGACTTTTTCCATGTTTCTTAACCGGGTGTCGATCCAAGGCAGGTGGGCCTTCTGGAAGCGACACCCTCCTTGACACTTAGAAAAAATCCAGCTTTTTGTTGCTGACTTCCATCAAATAGAGGGACTTTTTCCATGTTTCTTAACCGGGTGTCGATCCAAGGCAGGTGGGCCTTCTGGAAGCGACCCTCTCCTTCACACTCTGTCATATTTTCAGCTTTTTTGTGCTGACTTCCATTCAATAGAGGGACTTTTTCCATGTTTCTTAACCGGGTGTCGATCCAAGGCAGGTGGGCCTTCTGGAAGCGACACCCTCCTTCACACTTAGAAAAAATCCAGCTTTTTGTTGCTGACTTCCATTAAGTAGAGGGACTTTTTTCTTTTTTCTTAACCGGGTGGTGATCCAAGGCGGGTGGGCCTTCTGGAAGCGACACCCTCCTTGACACTTAGAAAAAATCCAGCTTTTTGTTGCTGACTTCCATCAAATAGAGGGACTTTTTCCATGTTTCTTAACCGGGTGTCGATCCAAGGCAGGTGGGCCTTCTGGAAGCGACCCTCTCCTTCACACTTAGAAAAAATCCAGCTTTTTGTTGCTGACTTCCATTAAATAGAGGGACTTTTTTCATTTTTCTTAACCGGGTGTCGATCCAAGGCAGGTGGGCCTTCTGGAAGCGACACCCTCCTTGACACTTAGAAAAATTCCAGCTTTTTGTTGCTGACTTCCATTAACTAGAGGGACTTTTTTCATTTTTCTTAACCGGGTGGTGATCCAAGGCAGGTGGGCCTTCTGGAAGCGACACCCTCCTTGACACTTAGAAAAAATCCAGCTTTTTGTTGCTGACTTCCATCAAATAGAGGGACTTTTTCCATGTTTCTTAACCGGGTGTCGATCCAAGGCAGGTGGGCCTTCTGGAAGCGACACCCTCCTTGACACTTAGAAAAATTCCAGCTTTTTGTTGCTGACTTCCATTAACTAGAGGGACTTTTTTCATTTTTCTTAACCGGGTGGTGATCCAAGGCAGGTGGGCCTTCTGGAAGCGACACCCTCCTTGACACTTAGAAAAAATCCAGCTTTTTGTTGCTGACTTCCATCAAATAGAGGGACTTTTTTCATTTTTCTTAACCGGGTGGTGATCCAAGGCAGGTGGGCCTTCTGGAAGCGACACCCTCCTTGACACTTAGAAAAATTCCAGCTTTTTGTTGCTGACTTCCATTAACTAGAGGGACTTTTTTCATTTTTCTTAACCGGGTGGTGATCCAAGGCAGGTGGGCCTTCTGGAAGCGACACCCTCCTTGACACTTAGAAAAAATCCAGCTTTTTGTTGCTGACTTCCATCAAATAGAGGGACTTTTTTCATTTTTCTTAACCGGGTGTCGATCCAAGAATGGTGGGCCTTCTGGAAGTGACACCCTCCTTGACACTTAGAAAAATTCCAGCTTTTTGTTGCTGACTTCCATCAAATAGAGGGACCTATTTGGAATTCCCCACCCGGGTGGAGATCCACGGCAAGCCGGCTTTCCTAAAGGGACAGGCACATGGACACTATTCGCAGCTTCTTTTTTTTTTTTTGGCACTGACTTCCAGCTAAGGGTGCAGCGGCGGCGGAAGTCCACCGGAGGGCTCCAAATCCCCGCTTTCCTTTTCAGGCTTAAAGTTGCCTTTCCCTCTTTAGAGCCTTGGGCAAATGTACAGCTATATTTTGTGCTGACTTCCAGCAAATAGAGGGACCTATTTTGAATTCCCTACCCGGGTGTAGATCCACGGCAAGCCGGCCTTCTTAAATGGACAGGCACCCCCCTCCCGGAACACCTGCTTCGCTCCTCGGCGTCACCG
>NW_026907121.1:35000-45000 GCF_033978795.1 Nerophis ophidion
CCATAGGGCCGAGCCCCTGTCGCTCCGGCCCTGGGAAAAGCCCCGAGAGGCTGGGTCGAATCAGGTCTTTCAATTTTTTATGTTTGTCCACCCAGGGTGTCCGTGTCCCCTGGTGTGTCCGTCATAGCGCCCCCTAGGCGGGCACGCCGTAGGACCGAGCCCCTGTCGCTCCGGCCCTGGGAAAAGCCCCGAGAGGCTGGGTCGAATCAGGTCTTTCAATTTTTATGTTTGTCCATCCATGGTTTAAATGTCCCGAAATGTGTCCGGGATAGCGCCCCCTGGCCGGGCGCGCACTCAGGACCGAGCCCCTGTCGCTCGAGTCCTGGAAGTCCTTAAGAAAGAGGCTGGTCTGAAATCAGGTCGAAAAAATTTTTATGTTTGTCCATCCATGGTTTAAATGTCCCGAAATGTGTCCGGGATAGCGCCCCCTGGCCGGGCGCGCACTCAGGACCGAGCCCCTGTCGCTCGAGTCCTGGAAGTCCTTAAGAAAGAGGCTGGTCTGAAATCAGGTCGAAAAAATTTTTATGTTTGTTCTTCCAGGGTGTCCATGTCCCTAAATGTGTCCGAGATAGCGCCCCCTAGGCGGCCACGCATGTCCGCGTGAGCCCCTGTCGCTCAGAGCCTGGAAGAACCATTCGAAAAAAGAACCATCGAAAAGAGGGGGAAAATCCAACTTTTGAGTCCCAAAATAGCTCACTTTGACTCGGACACATTTCCTGCCAATTCGGCCTGTCTAAGCCTGGCGCACCTACTAACGTGATGGGGGTGTTTTGGTAGACCTGGTAAAAACAGGGAAAATCGAAAGAGGCTTAAAGTAGGCTAGAACTCAAGCCTCTCTCGTTGTTGGACTTAGAAAAAATCCGGCTCGAAAAATAAATCCCATTGAAATGCATTGGGCTTGGCGCTGGGATTTTTTTCTAAGTATGTGAACGAAAGAGGCTAAGGAGGCTGGAAGTTAGGCCTCTCTCGTTGTTGGACTTAGAAAAAATCCACTTTTTTTGCACGGGATTTTTTCTAAGTGTCACATGGAAGAGGCTAAACAGGCTGGAGGCCAGGCCTCTCTCGTTGTTGGACTTAGAAAAAATCCCAAAAGTGGACACTCTGACAAAATCACGCATGTTGACACTTAGGCAAAAAATCCAACTTTTGCTCCACGGAAGAAAGAGGCTAAGGAGGCTGGAACTTAGGCCTCTCTCGTTGTTGGACTTTGAAAAAATCCACTTTTTTTGCACGGGATTTTTTCCAAGTGTCTCATGGAAGAGGCTAGACAGGCTGGAGGCCAGGCCTCTCTCGTTGTTGGACTTTGAAAAAATCCCAAAAGTGGACACTCTGACAAAATCACGCATGTTGACACTTTGGCAAAAAATCCAACTTTTTTGGACTTGGCCCGGCTTTTCTTCCATTTGTCCCCCACTTGGGCTGGTTCACTCCTGGGTATCTTTTGGTCATTCCCGGGGGCCCCGGAGCTCGCGCAGCTCGCTGCGGGACTTCTGGAACTCCATCCTGGGTAGGATTTTTAAACAATTTCGGACCTTTTTCCAACTTTTTCTCAAATTGTCCCCCACTTTCGCTGGTTCACTCCTGGGTATCTTTTGGTCATTCCCGGGGGTCCCGGAGCTCGCGCAGCTCGCTGCGGGACTTCTGGAACTCCATCCTGGGTAGGATTTTTAAACAATTTCGGACCTTTTTCCAACTTTTTCTCAAATTGTCCCCCACTTTTGATGGTTCACTTCTGGGTGCCTTTTGGTCATTCCCGGTGTTCCTGCGGCTCGCGCAGCTCGCTGCGGGGCTTCTGGAACTCCATCCTGGGTAGGATTTTTAATCAATTTCGGACCTTTTTCCAACTTTTTCTCAAATTGTCCCCCACTTTTGATGGTTCACTTCTGGGTGCCTTTTGGTCATTCCCGGTGTTCCTGCGGCTCGCGCAGCTCGCTGCGGGGCTTCTGGAACTCCATCCTGGGTAGGATTTTTAATCAATTTCGGACCTTTTTCCAACTTTTTCTCAAATTGTCCCCCACTTTTGATGGTTCACTTCTGGGTGCCTTTTGGTCATTCCCGGTGTTCCTGCGGCTCGTGCAGCTCGCTGCGGGACTTGTGGAACTCCATCCTGGGTAGGATTTTTAATCAATTTCGGACCTTTTTCCAACTTTTTCTCAAATTGTCCCCCACTTTTGATGGTTCACTTCTGGGTGCCTTTTGGTCATTCCCGGTGTTCCTGCGGCTCGCGCAGCTCGCTGCGGGGCTTCTGGAACTCCATCCTGGGTAGGATTTTTAATCAATTTCGGACCTTTTTCCAACTTTTTCTCAAATTGTCCCCCACTTTTGATGGTTCACTTCTGGGTGCCTTTTGGTCATTCCCGGTGTTCCTGCGGCTCGTGCAGCTCGCTGCGGGACTTGTGGAACTCCATCCTGGGTAGGATTTTTAATCAATTTCGGCCCTTTTTCCAACTTTTTCTCAAATTGTCCCCCACTTTTGATGGTTCACTTCTGGGTGCCTTTTGGTCATTCCCGGTGTTCCTGCGGCTCGCGCAGCTCGCTGCGGGGCTTCTGGAACTCCATCCTGGGTAGGATTTTTAATCAATTTCGGACCTTTTTCCAACTTTTTCTCAAATTGTCCCCCACTTTTGATGGTTCACTTCTGGGTGCCTTTTGGTCATTCCCGGTGTTCCTGCGGCTCGTGCAGCTCGCTGCGGGACTTGTGGAACTCCATCCTGGGTAGGATTTTTAATCAATTTCGGACCTTTTTCCAACTTTTTCTCAAATTGTCCCCCACTTTTGATGGTTCACTTCTGGGTGCCTTTTGGTCATTCCCGGTGTTCCTGCGGCTCGCGCAGCTCGCTGCGGGGCTTCTGGAACTCCATCCTGGGTAGGATTTTTAATCAATTTCGGACCTTTTTCCAACTTTTTCTCAAATTGTCCCCCACTTTTGATGGTTCACTTCTGGGTGCCTTTTGGTCATTCCCGGTGTTCCTGCGGCTCGTGCAGCTCGCTGCGGGGCTTCTGGAACTCCATCCTGGGTAGGATTTTTAATCAATTTCGGACCTTTTTCCAACTTTTTCTCAAATTGTCCCCCACTTTTGATGGTTCACTTCTGGGTGCCTTTTGGTCATTCCCGGTGTTCCTGCGGCTCGCGCAGCTCGCTGCGGGGCTTCTGGAACTCCATCCTGGGTAGGATTTTTAATCAATTTCGGACCTTTTTCCAACTTTTTCTCAAATTGTCCCCCACTTTTGATGGTTCACTTCTGGGTGCCTTTTGGTCATTCCCGGTGTTCCTGCGGCTCGTGCAGCTCGCTGCGGGACTCGTGGAACTCCATCCTGGGTAGGATTTTTAAACAATTTGGTACTTTTTCCTCCTTTTCCTCCATTTTTCCCCCACTTTCGCTGGTTCACTTCTGGGTGCCTTTTGGTCATTCCCGGTGTTCCTGCGGCTCGTGCAGCTCGCTGCAGGGCTTCTGGAACTCCATCCTGGGTAGGATTTTTAAACAATTTGGCACTTTTTCCTCCTTTTCCTCCATTTTTCCCCCACTTTCGCTGGTTCACTTCTGGGTGCCTTTTGGTCATTCCCGGTGTTCCTGCGGCTCGTGCAGCTCGCTGCGGGACTTGTGGAACTCCATCCTGGGTAGGATTTTTAAACAATTTGGTACTTTTTCCTCCTTTTCCTCCATTTTTCCCCCACTTTCGCTGGTTCACTTCTGGGTGCCTTTTGGTCATTCCCGGTGTTCCTGCGGCTCGTGCAGCTCGCTGCGGGGCTTGTGGAACTCCATCCTGGGTAGGATTTTTAAACAATTTGGTACTTTTTCCTCCTTTTCCTCCATTTTTCCCCCACTTTCGCTGGTTCACTTCTGGGTGCCTTTTGGTCATTCCCGGTGTTCCTGCGGCTCGTGCAGCTCGCTGCGGGACTTGTGGAACTCCATCCTGGGTAGGATTTTTAAACAATTTGGTACTTTTTCCTCCTTTTCCTCCATTTTCCCCCCACTTTCGCTGGTTCGCTTCTGGGTGCCTTTTGGTCATTCCCGGTGTTCCTGCGGCTCGTGCAGCTCGCTGCGGGACTTGTGGAACTCTACCCTGGGTGGGATCATATGATTTTCAACCCATTTTGGACCTTTTTCCCGACTTTCCCTCCATTTCCCTCCCACTTTCGATGGTCCACTCCTGGGTGTCTTTTGGTCATTCCCGGGACCCGGGAAGCCTCGGGCCTGCGGCGGGACTTGTGGATCTCCATGCTGGGCATGATTTTATGAGTTTTCTGGACTTTCTCTTCCCCGGGACCCGGGAGGCACGCGGCTGGACGTTATGCCCCCTAAAATCCCTCCCTTTGCTCGTAAGGCCAATTTTCCTCCGGATTTACTCTCTATAGACCCCAAGGAAAAAAATACCCGACCGGCGTCCATTTTTGACATCGGTCTCCAATCTAGGGCACGCGGGCCGAAAGCGGTACGCCGGTTCCGAAATCCGGCCCCCGCATTTTTTGGGTATTTTTTGAAAAAAATGGCATTTTTGGGACCGGGGGGACTTGCTGGACTCAGTCCCGGGTGCGGATTTTGAAAACTTTGAGGACTTTTGGATTTTCCCCCAGCTTTTCTCCCCCACTTGCAGTTTGACTTTGCGGGGTGCGTTACGGCTGTGCCGGGCGTCCCTGGACTCGGGTGGCCAGCTGCGGGGCTGGTGGGGGACTGATTTTTGAACACTTTGAGGACTTTTGGCTACTCTGCCAGCTTTTCTCCCCCACTTGCAGTGTGACTTTGCGGGCCTTGTTACGGAGGTGCCGGGCTTCCCTGGACTCGGGTGGCCAGCTGCGGGACTCGTGGGACTGATTTTGGAACACTTTGAGGACATTTAACTTCTTTCCCAGCTTTTTTCCCCTCCACTTCCAGTTTGACTTTGCGGGGTGCGTTATGGACGTGCTGGGCATCCCGGAACTCGGGCGGCCGGCTGCGGGACATTTTGCCCTCCTCCAAACCCCAGCCCTCTTTGTTTATCATGCCTATTTTCTGCTGGACACACACCCTCTCTTTTGAGCTGCCTCTTTTTTTACATTTGGATATGATTTATTGATGAATGGATTTGTTTTCCCCTTTTTAAATGATGGTTGATGTCTACCTTTTTAATACTTGCTTCTGGCTGCAGCCGAGACTTACAGTGTGATGCATCCAACCCCAACCCTGGTTTTTGTTTCCCTTAAAAACTTGGGGAAATGGACAGCTTTTTGGGGGGGCACTTCCAGCAAATGGAGGGACCTATTTGGAATTCCCCACCCGGGTGGAGATCCACGGCGAGCCGGCCTTCCTAAAGGGACAGCAACATGGACACTCTGCCATCATTGCAGCTTCTTTTTTTTTTTGGGGCACTCTGTCATATTTCCAGCTTTTTTTCGTGCTGACTTCCAGCAAATAGAGGGACCTGTTTTGAATTCCCTACCCGGGTGTAGATCCACGGCAAGCCGGCCTTCTTAAAGGGACAGGCACCCCCCTGTCCCTTGACACCTGCTTCCCTCCTCGGCGTCACCGAAATCCCACAAAATGACTGAAAATAGGACCCCAAATGACATCACTCGGTCCGGTTCTTTGGGTCTCACTCGGGGGCTTCTTTGACTCTGGAAGGCATGGTGAACCAAAAGTAGACACTTGGAAAAAATCCCCACTTTACAAGTTGACACTTTGAAAAAAAATCCCGACTATATAAGTTGACACTTGGAAAAAATCCCCACTTTATAAGTTGACACTTGGAAAAAATCCCCACTTTATAAGTTGACACTTAGAAAAAATCCCCACTTTATAAGTTGACACTTAGAAAAAATCCCGACTTTATAAGTTGACACTTAGAAAAAATCCCCACTTTATTTTGGAAAGGTTGGTACACCAAAAGTGGACACTTAGAAAAAATCCCCACTTTATTTTGGAAAGGTTGGTACACCAAAAGTGGACACTTAGAAAAAATCCCGACTTTGACTTTCGCAGGTCTATTACACTAAAAGTTGACACTCTGTCATATTTCCAGCTTTTTTTTGTGCTGACTTCCAGCAGATAGAGGGACCTATTTTGAATTCCCTACCCTGGTGCAGAACCACGGCAAGCCGGCCTTCCTAAAGGCACAGGCACATGGACACTCTGCCATAAGTGCAGCTTTTTCTTCTAAGGGTGCAGCGGCGGCGGAAGTCCACCGGAGGGCTCCAAATCCCCGCTTTCCTTTTTAGGCTTAAAGTGGCTTTTCCCTCCTTAAAAACTTGGGGAAATGGACAGCTTTTTGGGGGGGCACTTCCAGCAAATAGAGGGACCTATTTGGAATTCCCCACCCGGGTGGAGATCCACGGCAAGCCGGCCTTCTTAAAGGGACAGGCACATGGACACTCTGCCATCATTGCAGCTTCTTCTTTTTTTTTTTTCCCCTGTCATATTTCCAGCTTTTTTGTGCTGACTTCCAGCAAATAGAGGGACCTGTTTTGAATTCCCTACCCGGGTGTAGATCCACGGCAAGCCGGCCTTCTTAAAGGGACAGGCACCCCCCTGTCCCTTGACACCTGCTTCCCTCCTCGGCGTCACCGAAATCCCACAAAATGACTGAAAATAGGACCCCAAATGACATCACTCGGTCCGGTTCTTTGGGTCTCACTCGGGGGCTTCTTTGACTCTGGAAGGCATGGTGAACCAAAAGTAGACACTTGGAAAAAATCCCCACTTTACAAGTTGACACTTTGAAAAAAAATCCCGACTATATAAGTTGACACTTGGAAAAAATCCCCACTTTATAAGTTGACACTTGGAAAAAATCCCCACTTTATAAGTTGACACTTAGAAAAAATCCCCACTTTATAAGTTGACACTTAGAAAAAATCCCGACTTTATAAGTTGACACTTAGAAAAAATCCCCACTTTATTTTGGAAAGGTTGGTACACCAAAAGTGGACACTTAGAAAAAATCCCCACTTTATTTTGGAAAGGTTGGTACACCAAAAGTGGACACTTAGAAAAAATCCCGACTTTGACTTTCGCAGGTCTATTACACTAAAAGTTGACACTCTGTCATATTTCCAGCTTTTTTTTGTGCTGACTTCCAGCAGATAGAGGGACCTATTTTGAATTCCCTACCCTGGTGCAGAACCACGGCAAGCCGGCCTTCCTAAAGGCACAGGCACATGGACACTCTGCCATAAGTGCAGCTTTTTCTTCTAAGGGTGCAGCGGCGGCGGAAGTCCACCGGAGGGCTCCAAATCCCCGCTTTCCTTTTTAGGCTTAAAGTGGCTTTTCCCTCCTTAAAAACTTGGGGAAATGGACAGCTTTTTGGGGGGGCACTTCCAGCAAATAGAGGGACCTATTTGGAATTCCCCACCCGGGTGGAGATCCACGGCAAGCCGGCCTTCTTAAAGGGACAGGCACATGGACACTCTGCCATCATTGCAGCTTCTTCTTTTTTTTTTTTCCCCTGTCATATTTCCAGCTTTTTTGTGCTGACTTCCAGCAAATAGAGGGACCTGTTTTGAATTCCCTACCCGGGTGTAGATCCACGGCAAGCCGGCCTTCTTAAAGGGACAGGCACCCCCCTGTCCCTTGACACCTGCTTCCCTCCTCGGCGTCACCGAAATCCCACAAAATGACTGAAAATAGGACCCCAAATGACATCACTCGGTCCGGTTTTTTGGGTCTCACTCGGGGGCTTCTTTGACTCTGGAAGGCATGGTGAACCAAAAGTGGACACTTGGAAAAAAAATCCCCACTTTACAGGTTGACACTTGGAAAAAAATCCCCACTTTATAAGTTGACACTTGGAAAAAATCCCGACTATATAAGTTGACACTTAGAAAAAATCCCGACTATATAAGTTGACACTTAGAAAAAATCCCCACTTTATTTTGGAAGTGTTGGTACACCAAAAGTTGACACTTAGAAAAAATCCCGACTTTATTTTGGAAGGGTTGGTACACCAAAAGTTGACACTTAGAAAAAATCCCGACTTTATTTTGGAAGGGTTGGTACACCAAAAGTTGACACTTAGAAAAAATCCCGACTTTATTTTGGAAGGGTTGGTACACCAAAAGTTGACACTTAGAAAAAATCCCAACTTTTACACTTAGAAAAAATCCAGCTTTTTGTTGCTGACTTCCATCAAATAGAGGGACTTTTTCCATGTTTCTTAACCGGGTGTCGATCCAAGGCAGGTGGGCCTTCTGGAAGCGACACCCTCCTTGACACTTAGAAAAAATCCAGCTTTTTGTTGCTGACTTCCATCAAATAGAGGGACTTTTTCCATGTTTCTTAACCGGGTGTCGATCCAAGGCAGGTGGGCCTTCTGGAAGCGACCCTCTCCTTCACACTCTGTCATATTTTCAGCTTTTTTGTGCTGACTTCCATTCAATAGAGGGACTTTTTCCATGTTTCTTAACCGGGTGTCGATCCAAGGCAGGTGGGCCTTCTGGAAGCGACACCCTCCTTCACACTTAGAAAAAATCCAGCTTTTTGTTGCTGACTTCCATTAAGTAGAGGGACTTTTTTCTTTTTTCTTAACCGGGTGGTGATCCAAGGCGGGTGGGCCTTCTGGAAGCGACACCCTCCTTGACACTTAGAAAAAATCCAGCTTTTTGTTGCTGACTTCCATCAAATAGAGGGACTTTTTCCATGTTTCTTAACCGGGTGTCGATCCAAGGCAGGTGGGCCTTCTGGAAGCGACCCTCTCCTTCACACTTAGAAAAAATCCAGCTTTTTGTTGCTGACTTCCATTAAATAGAGGGACTTTTTTCATTTTTCTTAACCGGGTGTCGATCCAAGGCAGGTGGGCCTTCTGGAAGCGACACCCTCCTTGACACTTAGAAAAATTCCAGCTTTTTGTTGCTGACTTCCATTAACTAGAGGGACTTTTTTCATTTTTCTTAACCGGGTGGTGATCCAAGGCAGGTGGGCCTTCTGGAAGCGACACCCTCCTTGACACTTAGAAAAAATCCAGCTTTTTGTTGCTGACTTCCATCAAATAGAGGGACTTTTTTCATTTTTCTTAACCGGGTGTCGATCCAAGAATGGTGGGCCTTCTGGAAGTGACACCCTCCTTGACACTTAGAAAAATTCCAGCTTTTTGTTGCTGACTTCCATCAAATAGAGGGACCTATTTGGAATTCCCCACCCGGGTGGAGATCCACGGCAAGCCGGCTTTCCTAAAGGGACAGGCACATGGACACTATTCGCAGCTTCTTTTTTTTTTTTTGGCACTGACTTCCAGCTAAGGGTGCAGCGGCGGCGGAAGTCCACCGGAGGGCTCCAAATCCCCGCTTTCCTTTTCAGGCTTAAAGTTGCCTTTCCCTCTTTAGAGCCTTGGGCAAATGTACAGCTATATTTTGTGCTGACTTCCAGCAAATAGAGGGACCTATTTTGAATTCCCTACCCGGGTGTAGATCCACGGCAAGCCGGCCTTCTTAAATGGACAGGCACCCCCCTCCCGGAACACCTGCTTCGCTCCTCGGCGTCACCGAAATCCCACAAAATGACTCAAAATAGGGCCCCAAATGACATCACTCGGCCCGGTTGTTTAGGTCTCACTCTGGGGCTTCTATGACCCTGGAGGGCATGGTACAGCAAAAGTGGACACTTAGAAAAAATCCCGACTTTTAAAAGTTGACACTTAGAAAAAATCCCGACTTTATTTTGGAAGGGTTGGTACGCGAAAAGTTGACACTTAGAAAAAATCCCGACTTTGTTTTGGAAGTGTTGGTACTCCAAAAGTTGACACTTAGAAAAAATCCCGACTTTGTTTTGGAAGGGTTGGTACTCCAAAAGTTGACACTTAGAAAAAATCCCGACTTTGTTTTGGAAGGGTTGGTACTCCAAAAGTTGACACTTAGAAAAAATCCCGACTTTGTTTTGGAAGGGTTGGTACTCCAAAAGTTGACACTTAGAAAAAATCCCGACTTTGACACTTAGAAAAATTCCAGCTTTTTTTCCCTCTGACTTCCATTAAATAGAGGGACTTTTTTCATGTTTCTTAGCCGGGTGTCGATCCAAGGCGGGCGGGCCTTCTG
>NW_026907121.1:55000-65000 GCF_033978795.1 Nerophis ophidion
AAAGGTTAGAGGGGAAAAGGGAAAGGGAGGTGTCCGGGGGCGGTCGTCACAAGTGACCTGGGCGGCGTCGGGCCCAGGATTTTATCCGTGCGGTAAATGGCGGAAACGTGTCCGTCATAGCGCCCCCTAGTCGGGCACGCAGTAGGACCGAGCCCCTGTCGCTCCGGCCCTTGGAAAGCCCCGTGAGGCTGGGTCAAATCGGGTCTTTCAATTTTTATGTTTGTCCATCCAGGGTGTCCGTGTCCCCTGATGTGTCCGTGATAGCGCCCCCTAGGCGGGCACGCCGTAGGACCGAGCCCCTGTCGCTCCGGCCCTGGGAAAGCCCCGAGAGGCTGGGTCGAATAAGGTCTTTCAATTTTTTTATGTTTGTCCACCCAGGGTGTCCGTGTCCCCTGGTGTGTCCGTCATAGCGCCCCCTAGGCGGGCACGCCGTAGGGCCGGGCCCCTGTCGCTCCGGCCCTGGGAAAAGCCCCGAGAGGCTGGGTCGAATCAGGTCTTTCCATTTTTTATGTTTGTCCACCCAGGGTGTCCGTGTCCCCTGGTGTGTCCGTCATAGCGCCCCCTAGGCGGGCACGCCGTAGGGCCGAGCCCCTGTCGCTCCGGCCCTGGGAAAAGCCCCGAGAGGCTGGGTCGAATCAGGTCTTTCAATTTTTTATGTTTGTCCACCCAGGGTGTCCGTGTCCCCTGGTGTGTCCGTCATAGCGCCCCCTAGGCGGGCACGCCATAGGGCCGAGCCCCTGTCGCTCCGGCCCTGGGAAAAGCCCCGAGAGGCTGGGTCGAATCAGGTCTTTCAATTTTTTATGTTTGTCCACCCAGGGTGTCCGTGTCCCCTGGTGTGTCCGTCATAGCGCCCCCTAGGCGGGCACGCCGTAGGACCGAGCCCCTGTCGCTCCGGCCCTGGGAAAAGCCCCGAGAGGCTGGGTCGAATCAGGTCTTTCAATTTTTATGTTTGTCCATCCATGGTTTAAATGTCCCGAAATGTGTCCGGGATAGCGCCCCCTGGCCGGGCGCGCACTCAGGACCGAGCCCCTGTCGCTCGAGTCCTGGAAGTCCTTAAGAAAGAGGCTGGTCTGAAATCAGGTCGAAAAAATTTTTATGTTTGTCCATCCATGGTTTAAATGTCCCGAAATGTGTCCGGGATAGCGCCCCCTGGCCGGGCGCGCACTCAGGACCGAGCCCCTGTCGCTCGAGTCCTGGAAGTCCTTAAGAAAGAGGCTGGTCTGAAATCAGGTCGAAAAAATTTTTATGTTTGTTCTTCCAGGGTGTCCATGTCCCTAAATGTGTCCGAGATAGCGCCCCCTAGGCGGCCACGCATGTCCGCGTGAGCCCCTGTCGCTCAGAGCCTGGAAGAACCATTCGAAAAAAGAACCATCGAAAAGAGGGGGAAAATCCAACTTTTGAGTCCCAAAATAGCTCACTTTGACTCGGACACATTTCCTGCCAATTCGGCCTGTCTAAGCCTGGCGCACCTACTAACGTGATGGGGGTGTTTTGGTAGACCTGGTAAAAACAGGGAAAATCGAAAGAGGCTTAAAGTAGGCTAGAACTCAAGCCTCTCTCGTTGTTGGACTTAGAAAAAATCCGGCTCGAAAAATAAATCCCATTGAAATGCATTGGGCTTGGCGCTGGGATTTTTTTCTAAGTATGTGAACGAAAGAGGCTAAGGAGGCTGGAAGTTAGGCCTCTCTCGTTGTTGGACTTAGAAAAAATCCACTTTTTTTGCACGGGATTTTTTCTAAGTGTCACATGGAAGAGGCTAAACAGGCTGGAGGCCAGGCCTCTCTCGTTGTTGGACTTAGAAAAAATCCCAAAAGTGGACACTCTGACAAAATCACGCATGTTGACACTTAGGCAAAAAATCCAACTTTTGCTCCACGGAAGAAAGAGGCTAAGGAGGCTGGAACTTAGGCCTCTCTCGTTGTTGGACTTTGAAAAAATCCACTTTTTTTGCACGGGATTTTTTCCAAGTGTCTCATGGAAGAGGCTAGACAGGCTGGAGGCCAGGCCTCTCTCGTTGTTGGACTTTGAAAAAATCCCAAAAGTGGACACTCTGACAAAATCACGCATGTTGACACTTTGGCAAAAAATCCAACTTTTTTGGACTTGGCCCGGCTTTTCTTCCATTTGTCCCCCACTTGGGCTGGTTCACTCCTGGGTATCTTTTGGTCATTCCCGGGGGCCCCGGAGCTCGCGCAGCTCGCTGCGGGACTTCTGGAACTCCATCCTGGGTAGGATTTTTAAACAATTTCGGACCTTTTTCCAACTTTTTCTCAAATTGTCCCCCACTTTCGCTGGTTCACTCCTGGGTATCTTTTGGTCATTCCCGGGGGTCCCGGAGCTCGCGCAGCTCGCTGCGGGACTTCTGGAACTCCATCCTGGGTAGGATTTTTAAACAATTTCGGACCTTTTTCCAACTTTTTCTCAAATTGTCCCCCACTTTTGATGGTTCACTTCTGGGTGCCTTTTGGTCATTCCCGGTGTTCCTGCGGCTCGCGCAGCTCGCTGCGGGGCTTCTGGAACTCCATCCTGGGTAGGATTTTTAATCAATTTCGGACCTTTTTCCAACTTTTTCTCAAATTGTCCCCCACTTTTGATGGTTCACTTCTGGGTGCCTTTTGGTCATTCCCGGTGTTCCTGCGGCTCGCGCAGCTCGCTGCGGGGCTTCTGGAACTCCATCCTGGGTAGGATTTTTAATCAATTTCGGACCTTTTTCCAACTTTTTCTCAAATTGTCCCCCACTTTTGATGGTTCACTTCTGGGTGCCTTTTGGTCATTCCCGGTGTTCCTGCGGCTCGTGCAGCTCGCTGCGGGACTTGTGGAACTCCATCCTGGGTAGGATTTTTAATCAATTTCGGACCTTTTTCCAACTTTTTCTCAAATTGTCCCCCACTTTTGATGGTTCACTTCTGGGTGCCTTTTGGTCATTCCCGGTGTTCCTGCGGCTCGCGCAGCTCGCTGCGGGGCTTCTGGAACTCCATCCTGGGTAGGATTTTTAATCAATTTCGGACCTTTTTCCAACTTTTTCTCAAATTGTCCCCCACTTTTGATGGTTCACTTCTGGGTGCCTTTTGGTCATTCCCGGTGTTCCTGCGGCTCGTGCAGCTCGCTGCGGGACTTGTGGAACTCCATCCTGGGTAGGATTTTTAATCAATTTCGGCCCTTTTTCCAACTTTTTCTCAAATTGTCCCCCACTTTTGATGGTTCACTTCTGGGTGCCTTTTGGTCATTCCCGGTGTTCCTGCGGCTCGCGCAGCTCGCTGCGGGGCTTCTGGAACTCCATCCTGGGTAGGATTTTTAATCAATTTCGGACCTTTTTCCAACTTTTTCTCAAATTGTCCCCCACTTTTGATGGTTCACTTCTGGGTGCCTTTTGGTCATTCCCGGTGTTCCTGCGGCTCGTGCAGCTCGCTGCGGGACTTGTGGAACTCCATCCTGGGTAGGATTTTTAATCAATTTCGGACCTTTTTCCAACTTTTTCTCAAATTGTCCCCCACTTTTGATGGTTCACTTCTGGGTGCCTTTTGGTCATTCCCGGTGTTCCTGCGGCTCGCGCAGCTCGCTGCGGGGCTTCTGGAACTCCATCCTGGGTAGGATTTTTAATCAATTTCGGACCTTTTTCCAACTTTTTCTCAAATTGTCCCCCACTTTTGATGGTTCACTTCTGGGTGCCTTTTGGTCATTCCCGGTGTTCCTGCGGCTCGTGCAGCTCGCTGCGGGGCTTCTGGAACTCCATCCTGGGTAGGATTTTTAATCAATTTCGGACCTTTTTCCAACTTTTTCTCAAATTGTCCCCCACTTTTGATGGTTCACTTCTGGGTGCCTTTTGGTCATTCCCGGTGTTCCTGCGGCTCGCGCAGCTCGCTGCGGGGCTTCTGGAACTCCATCCTGGGTAGGATTTTTAATCAATTTCGGACCTTTTTCCAACTTTTTCTCAAATTGTCCCCCACTTTTGATGGTTCACTTCTGGGTGCCTTTTGGTCATTCCCGGTGTTCCTGCGGCTCGTGCAGCTCGCTGCGGGACTCGTGGAACTCCATCCTGGGTAGGATTTTTAAACAATTTGGTACTTTTTCCTCCTTTTCCTCCATTTTTCCCCCACTTTCGCTGGTTCACTTCTGGGTGCCTTTTGGTCATTCCCGGTGTTCCTGCGGCTCGTGCAGCTCGCTGCAGGGCTTCTGGAACTCCATCCTGGGTAGGATTTTTAAACAATTTGGCACTTTTTCCTCCTTTTCCTCCATTTTTCCCCCACTTTCGCTGGTTCACTTCTGGGTGCCTTTTGGTCATTCCCGGTGTTCCTGCGGCTCGTGCAGCTCGCTGCGGGACTTGTGGAACTCCATCCTGGGTAGGATTTTTAAACAATTTGGTACTTTTTCCTCCTTTTCCTCCATTTTTCCCCCACTTTCGCTGGTTCACTTCTGGGTGCCTTTTGGTCATTCCCGGTGTTCCTGCGGCTCGTGCAGCTCGCTGCGGGGCTTGTGGAACTCCATCCTGGGTAGGATTTTTAAACAATTTGGTACTTTTTCCTCCTTTTCCTCCATTTTTCCCCCACTTTCGCTGGTTCACTTCTGGGTGCCTTTTGGTCATTCCCGGTGTTCCTGCGGCTCGTGCAGCTCGCTGCGGGACTTGTGGAACTCCATCCTGGGTAGGATTTTTAAACAATTTGGTACTTTTTCCTCCTTTTCCTCCATTTTCCCCCCACTTTCGCTGGTTCGCTTCTGGGTGCCTTTTGGTCATTCCCGGTGTTCCTGCGGCTCGTGCAGCTCGCTGCGGGACTTGTGGAACTCTACCCTGGGTGGGATCATATGATTTTCAACCCATTTTGGACCTTTTTCCCGACTTTCCCTCCATTTCCCTCCCACTTTCGATGGTCCACTCCTGGGTGTCTTTTGGTCATTCCCGGGACCCGGGAAGCCTCGGGCCTGCGGCGGGACTTGTGGATCTCCATGCTGGGCATGATTTTATGAGTTTTCTGGACTTTCTCTTCCCCGGGACCCGGGAGGCACGCGGCTGGACGTTATGCCCCCTAAAATCCCTCCCTTTGCTCGTAAGGCCAATTTTCCTCCGGATTTACTCTCTATAGACCCCAAGGAAAAAAATACCCGACCGGCGTCCATTTTTGACATCGGTCTCCAATCTAGGGCACGCGGGCCGAAAGCGGTACGCCGGTTCCGAAATCCGGCCCCCGCATTTTTTGGGTATTTTTTGAAAAAAATGGCATTTTTGGGACCGGGGGGACTTGCTGGACTCAGTCCCGGGTGCGGATTTTGAAAACTTTGAGGACTTTTGGATTTTCCCCCAGCTTTTCTCCCCCACTTGCAGTTTGACTTTGCGGGGTGCGTTACGGCTGTGCCGGGCGTCCCTGGACTCGGGTGGCCAGCTGCGGGGCTGGTGGGGGACTGATTTTTGAACACTTTGAGGACTTTTGGCTACTCTGCCAGCTTTTCTCCCCCACTTGCAGTGTGACTTTGCGGGCCTTGTTACGGAGGTGCCGGGCTTCCCTGGACTCGGGTGGCCAGCTGCGGGACTCGTGGGACTGATTTTGGAACACTTTGAGGACATTTAACTTCTTTCCCAGCTTTTTTCCCCTCCACTTCCAGTTTGACTTTGCGGGGTGCGTTATGGACGTGCTGGGCATCCCGGAACTCGGGCGGCCGGCTGCGGGACATTTTGCCCTCCTCCAAACCCCAGCCCTCTTTGTTTATCATGCCTATTTTCTGCTGGACACACACCCTCTCTTTTGAGCTGCCTCTTTTTTTACATTTGGATATGATTTATTGATGAATGGATTTGTTTTCCCCTTTTTAAATGATGGTTGATGTCTACCTTTTTAATACTTGCTTCTGGCTGCAGCCGAGACTTACAGTGTGATGCATCCAACCCCAACCCTGGTTTTTGTTTCCCTTAAAAACTTGGGGAAATGGACAGCTTTTTGGGGGGGCACTTCCAGCAAATGGAGGGACCTATTTGGAATTCCCCACCCGGGTGGAGATCCACGGCGAGCCGGCCTTCCTAAAGGGACAGCAACATGGACACTCTGCCATCATTGCAGCTTCTTTTTTTTTTTGGGGCACTCTGTCATATTTCCAGCTTTTTTTCGTGCTGACTTCCAGCAAATAGAGGGACCTGTTTTGAATTCCCTACCCGGGTGTAGATCCACGGCAAGCCGGCCTTCTTAAAGGGACAGGCACCCCCCTGTCCCTTGACACCTGCTTCCCTCCTCGGCGTCACCGAAATCCCACAAAATGACTGAAAATAGGACCCCAAATGACATCACTCGGTCCGGTTCTTTGGGTCTCACTCGGGGGCTTCTTTGACTCTGGAAGGCATGGTGAACCAAAAGTAGACACTTGGAAAAAATCCCCACTTTACAAGTTGACACTTTGAAAAAAAATCCCGACTATATAAGTTGACACTTGGAAAAAATCCCCACTTTATAAGTTGACACTTGGAAAAAATCCCCACTTTATAAGTTGACACTTAGAAAAAATCCCCACTTTATAAGTTGACACTTAGAAAAAATCCCGACTTTATAAGTTGACACTTAGAAAAAATCCCCACTTTATTTTGGAAAGGTTGGTACACCAAAAGTGGACACTTAGAAAAAATCCCCACTTTATTTTGGAAAGGTTGGTACACCAAAAGTGGACACTTAGAAAAAATCCCGACTTTGACTTTCGCAGGTCTATTACACTAAAAGTTGACACTCTGTCATATTTCCAGCTTTTTTTTGTGCTGACTTCCAGCAGATAGAGGGACCTATTTTGAATTCCCTACCCTGGTGCAGAACCACGGCAAGCCGGCCTTCCTAAAGGCACAGGCACATGGACACTCTGCCATAAGTGCAGCTTTTTCTTCTAAGGGTGCAGCGGCGGCGGAAGTCCACCGGAGGGCTCCAAATCCCCGCTTTCCTTTTTAGGCTTAAAGTGGCTTTTCCCTCCTTAAAAACTTGGGGAAATGGACAGCTTTTTGGGGGGGCACTTCCAGCAAATAGAGGGACCTATTTGGAATTCCCCACCCGGGTGGAGATCCACGGCAAGCCGGCCTTCTTAAAGGGACAGGCACATGGACACTCTGCCATCATTGCAGCTTCTTCTTTTTTTTTTTTCCCCTGTCATATTTCCAGCTTTTTTGTGCTGACTTCCAGCAAATAGAGGGACCTGTTTTGAATTCCCTACCCGGGTGTAGATCCACGGCAAGCCGGCCTTCTTAAAGGGACAGGCACCCCCCTGTCCCTTGACACCTGCTTCCCTCCTCGGCGTCACCGAAATCCCACAAAATGACTGAAAATAGGACCCCAAATGACATCACTCGGTCCGGTTTTTTGGGTCTCACTCGGGGGCTTCTTTGACTCTGGAAGGCATGGTGAACCAAAAGTGGACACTTGGAAAAAAAATCCCCACTTTACAGGTTGACACTTGGAAAAAAATCCCCACTTTATAAGTTGACACTTGGAAAAAATCCCGACTATATAAGTTGACACTTAGAAAAAATCCCGACTATATAAGTTGACACTTAGAAAAAATCCCCACTTTATTTTGGAAGTGTTGGTACACCAAAAGTTGACACTTAGAAAAAATCCCGACTTTATTTTGGAAGGGTTGGTACACCAAAAGTTGACACTTAGAAAAAATCCCGACTTTATTTTGGAAGGGTTGGTACACCAAAAGTTGACACTTAGAAAAAATCCCGACTTTATTTTGGAAGGGTTGGTACACCAAAAGTTGACACTTAGAAAAAATCCCAACTTTTACACTTAGAAAAAATCCAGCTTTTTGTTGCTGACTTCCATCAAATAGAGGGACTTTTTCCATGTTTCTTAACCGGGTGTCGATCCAAGGCAGGTGGGCCTTCTGGAAGCGACACCCTCCTTGACACTTAGAAAAAATCCAGCTTTTTGTTGCTGACTTCCATCAAATAGAGGGACTTTTTCCATGTTTCTTAACCGGGTGTCGATCCAAGGCAGGTGGGCCTTCTGGAAGCGACCCTCTCCTTCACACTCTGTCATATTTTCAGCTTTTTTGTGCTGACTTCCATTCAATAGAGGGACTTTTTCCATGTTTCTTAACCGGGTGTCGATCCAAGGCAGGTGGGCCTTCTGGAAGCGACACCCTCCTTCACACTTAGAAAAAATCCAGCTTTTTGTTGCTGACTTCCATTAAGTAGAGGGACTTTTTTCTTTTTTCTTAACCGGGTGGTGATCCAAGGCGGGTGGGCCTTCTGGAAGCGACACCCTCCTTGACACTTAGAAAAAATCCAGCTTTTTGTTGCTGACTTCCATCAAATAGAGGGACTTTTTCCATGTTTCTTAACCGGGTGTCGATCCAAGGCAGGTGGGCCTTCTGGAAGCGACCCTCTCCTTCACACTTAGAAAAAATCCAGCTTTTTGTTGCTGACTTCCATTAAATAGAGGGACTTTTTTCATTTTTCTTAACCGGGTGTCGATCCAAGGCAGGTGGGCCTTCTGGAAGCGACACCCTCCTTGACACTTAGAAAAATTCCAGCTTTTTGTTGCTGACTTCCATTAACTAGAGGGACTTTTTTCATTTTTCTTAACCGGGTGGTGATCCAAGGCAGGTGGGCCTTCTGGAAGCGACACCCTCCTTGACACTTAGAAAAAATCCAGCTTTTTGTTGCTGACTTCCATCAAATAGAGGGACTTTTTCCATGTTTCTTAACCGGGTGTCGATCCAAGGCAGGTGGGCCTTCTGGAAGCGACACCCTCCTTGACACTTAGAAAAATTCCAGCTTTTTGTTGCTGACTTCCATTAACTAGAGGGACTTTTTTCATTTTTCTTAACCGGGTGGTGATCCAAGGCAGGTGGGCCTTCTGGAAGCGACACCCTCCTTGACACTTAGAAAAAATCCAGCTTTTTGTTGCTGACTTCCATCAAATAGAGGGACTTTTTTCATTTTTCTTAACCGGGTGGTGATCCAAGGCAGGTGGGCCTTCTGGAAGCGACACCCTCCTTGACACTTAGAAAAATTCCAGCTTTTTGTTGCTGACTTCCATTAACTAGAGGGACTTTTTTCATTTTTCTTAACCGGGTGGTGATCCAAGGCAGGTGGGCCTTCTGGAAGCGACACCCTCCTTGACACTTAGAAAAAATCCAGCTTTTTGTTGCTGACTTCCATCAAATAGAGGGACTTTTTTCATTTTTCTTAACCGGGTGTCGATCCAAGAATGGTGGGCCTTCTGGAAGTGACACCCTCCTTGACACTTAGAAAAATTCCAGCTTTTTGTTGCTGACTTCCATCAAATAGAGGGACCTATTTGGAATTCCCCACCCGGGTGGAGATCCACGGCAAGCCGGCTTTCCTAAAGGGACAGGCACATGGACACTATTCGCAGCTTCTTTTTTTTTTTTTGGCACTGACTTCCAGCTAAGGGTGCAGCGGCGGCGGAAGTCCACCGGAGGGCTCCAAATCCCCGCTTTCCTTTTCAGGCTTAAAGTTGCCTTTCCCTCTTTAGAGCCTTGGGCAAATGTACAGCTATATTTTGTGCTGACTTCCAGCAAATAGAGGGACCTATTTTGAATTCCCTACCCGGGTGTAGATCCACGGCAAGCCGGCCTTCTTAAATGGACAGGCACCCCCCTCCCGGAACACCTGCTTCGCTCCTCGGCGTCACCGAAATCCCACAAAATGACTCAAAATAGGGCCCCAAATGACATCACTCGGCCCGGTTGTTTAGGTCTCACTCTGGGGCTTCTATGACCCTGGAGGGCATGGTACAGCAAAAGTGGACACTTAGAAAAAATCCCGACTTTTAAAAGTTGACACTTAGAAAAAATCCCGACTTTATTTTGGAAGGGTTGGTACGCGAAAAGTTGACACTTAGAAAAAATCCCGACTTTGTTTTGGAAGTGTTGGTACTCCAAAAGTTGACACTTAGAAAAAATCCCGACTTTGTTTTGGAAGGGTTGGTACTCCAAAAGTTGACACTTAGAAAAAATCCCGACTTTGTTTTGGAAGGGTTGGTACTCCAAAAGTTGACACTTAGAA
>NW_026907121.1:75000-85000 GCF_033978795.1 Nerophis ophidion
GCGGGTCCGATGTAGGACAACTAGGGCAGACGGGTCGTCTTGGTCTCGCTTCAAATCGGGCTTGCCGGGTGGCAATAGAGGCAAACCTGCAAATCCGGAGGAATCCCCGCACCTGGGTAACCGGCTGACGCCGGCCGGTGGGGGCCGCTCCGATGGCAAGTCGTGGTTACCAAAAGGTTAGAGGGGAAAAGGGAAAGGGAGGTGTCCGGGGGCGGTCGTCACAAGTGACCTGGGCGGCGTCGGGCCCAGGATTTTATCCGTGCGGTAAATGGCGGAAACGTGTCCGTCATAGCGCCCCCTAGTCGGGCACGCAGTAGGACCGAGCCCCTGTCGCTCCGGCCCTGGGAAAGCCCCGAGAGGCTGGGTCAAATCGGGTCTTTCAATTTTTATGTTTGTCCATCCAGGGTGTCCGTGTCCCCTGATGTGTCCGTGATAGCGCCCCCTAGGCGGGCACGCCGTAGGACCGAGCCCCTGTCGCTCCGGCCCTGGGAAAGCCCCGAGAGGCTGGGTCGAATAAGGTCTTTCAATTTTTTATGTTTGTCCACCCAGGGTGTCCGTGTCCCCTGGTGTGTCCGTCATAGCGCCCCCTAGGCGGGCACGCCGTAGGACCGAGCCCCTGTCGCTCCGGCCCTGGGAAAAGCCCCGAGAGGCTGGGTCGAATCAGGTCTTTCCATTTTTTATGTTTGTCCACCCAGGGTGTCCGTGTCCCCTGGTGTGTCCGTCATAGCGCCCCCTAGGCGGGCACGCCGTAGGGCCGAGCCCCTGTCGCTCCGGCCCTGGGAAAAGCCCCGAGAGGCTGGGTCGAATCAGGTCTTTCCATTTTTTATGTTTGTCCACCCAGGGTGTCCGTGTCCCCTGGTGTGTCCGTCATAGCGCCCCCTAGGCGGGCACGCCGTAGGGCCGAGCCCCTGTCGCTCCGGCCCTGGGAAAAGCCCCGAGAGGCTGGGTCGAATCAGGTCTTTCAATTTTTTATGTTTGTCCACCCAGGGTGTCCGTGTCCCCTGGTGTGTCCGTCATAGCGCCCCCTAGGCGGGCACGCCGTAGGACCGAGCCCCTGTCGCTCCGGCCCTGGGAAAAGCCCCGAGAGGCTGGGTCGAATCAGGTCTTTCAATTTTTTTATGTTTGTCCACCCAGGGTGTCCGTGTCCCCTGGTGTGTCCGTCATAGCGCCCCCTAGGCGGGCACGCCGTAGGACCGAGCCCCTGTCGCTCCGGCCCTGGGAAAAGCCCCGAGAGGCTGGGTCGAATCAGGTCTTTCAATTTTTATGTTTGTCCATCCATGGTTTAAATGTCCCGAAATGTGTCCGGGATAGCGCCCCCTGGCCGGGCGCGCACTCAGGACCGAGCCCCTGTCGCTCGAGTCCTGGAAGTCCTCAAGAAAGAGGCTTGTCTGAAATCAGGTCGAAAAATTTTTTATGTTTGTCCATCCATGGTTTAAATGTCCCGAAATGTGTCCGGGATAGCGCCCCCTGGCCGGGCGCGCACTCAGGACCGAGCCCCTGTCGCTCGAGTCCTGGAAGTCCTTAAGAAAGAGGCTGGTCTGAAATCAGGTCGAAAAAATTTTTATGTTTGTTCTTCCAGGGTGTCCATGTCCCTAAATGTGTCCGAGATAGCGCCCCCTAGGCGGCCACGCATGTCCGCGTGAGCCCCTGTCCTCAGAGCCTGGAAGAACCATTCGAAAAAAGAACCATCGAAAAGAGGGGGAAAATCCAACTTTTGAGTCCCAAAATAGCTCACTTTGACTCGGACACATTTCCTGCCAATTCGGCCTGTCTAAGCCTGGCGCACCTACTAACGTGATGGGGGTGTTTTGGTAGACCTGGTAAAAACAGGGAAAATCGAAAGAGGCTTAAAGTAGGCTAGAACTCAAGCCTCTCTCGTTGTTGGACTTAGAAAAAATCCGGCTCGAAAAATAAATCCCATTGAAATGCATTGGGCTTGGCGCTGGGATTTTTTTCTAAGTATGTGAACGAAAGAGGCTAAGGAGGCTGGAAGTTAGGCCTCTCTCGTTGTTGGACTTAGAAAAAATCCACTTTTTTTGGCTGGGATTTTTTCTAAGTGTCACATGGAAGAGGCTAAACAGGCTGGAGGCCAGGCCTCTCTCGTTGTTGGACTTAGAAAAAATCCCAAAAGTGGACACTCTGACAAAATCACGCATGTTGACACTTAGGCAAAAAATCCAACTTTTGCTCCACGGAAGAAAGAGGCTAAGGAGGCTGGAACTTAGGCCTCTCTCGTTGTTGGACTTAGAAAAAATCCACTTTTTTTGGCTGGGATTTTTTCTAAGTGTCACATGGAAGAGGCTAAACAGGCTGGAGGCCAGGCCTCTCTCGTTGTTGGACTTAGAAAAAATCCCAAAAGTGGACACTCTGACAAAATCACGCATGTTGACACTTAGGCAAAAAATCCAACTTTTGCTCCACGGAAGAAAGAGGCTAAGGAGGCTGGAAGTTAGGCCTCTCTCGTTGTTGGACTTAGAAAAAATCCACTTTTTTTGCACGGGATTTTTTCTAAGTGTCTCATGGAAGAGGCTAGACAGGCTGGAGGCCAGGCCTCTCTCGTTGTTGGACTTTGAAAAAATCCCAAAAGTGGACACTCTGACAAAATCACGCATGTTGACACTTTGGCAAAAAATCCAACTTTTTTGGACTTGGCCCGGCTTTTCTTCCATTTGTCCCCCACTTGGGCTGGTTCACTCCTGGGTATCTTTTGGTCATTCCCGGGGGCCCCGGAGCTCGCGCAGCTCGCTGCGGGACTTCTGGAACTCCATCCTGGGTAGGATTTTTAAACAATTTCGGACCTTTTTCCAACTTTTTCTCAAATTGTCCCCCACTTTTGATGGTTCACTTCTGGGTGCCTTTTGGTCATTCCCGGTGTTCCTGCGGCTCGCGCAGCTCGCTGCGGGGCTTCTGGAACTCCATCCTGGGTAGGATTTTTAAACAATTTCGGACCTTTTTCCAACTTTTTCTCAAATTGTCCCCCACTTTGGCTGGTTCACTCCTGGGTATCTTTTGGTCATTCCCGGTGTTCCTGCGGCTCGGGCAGCTCACTGCGGGGCTTCTGGAACTCCATCCTGGGTAGGATTTTTAAACAATTTCGGCCCTTTTTCCAACTTTTTCTCAAATTGTCCCCCACTTTTGATGGTTCACTTCTGGGTGCCTTTTGGTCATTCCCGGTGTTCCTGCGGCTCGCGCAGCTCGCTGCGGGGCTTCTGGAACTCCATCCTGGGTAGGATTTTTAATCAATTTCGGCCCTTTTTCCAACTTTTTCTCAAATTGTCCCCCACTTTTGATGGTTCACTTCTGGGTGCCTTTTGGTCATTCCCGGTGTTCCTGCGGCTCGTGCAGCTCGCTGCGGGACTTGTGGAACTCCATCCTGGGTAGGATTTTTAATCAATTTCGGCCCTTTTTCCAACTTTTTCTCAAATTGTCCCCCACTTTTGATGGTTCACTTCTGGGTGCCTTTTGGTCATTCCCGGTGTTCCTGCGGCTCGTGCAGCTCGCTGCGGGGCTTGTGGAACTCCATCCTGGGTAGGATTTTTAATCAATTTCGGACCTTTTTCCAACTTTTTCTCAAATTGTCCCCCACTTTTGATGGTTCACTTCTGGGTGCCTTTTGGTCATTCCCGGTGTTCCTGCGGCTCGTGCAGCTCGCTGCGGGACTTGTGGAACTCCATCCTGGGTAGGATTTTTAATCAATTTCGGACCTTTTTCCAACTTTTTCTCAAATTGTCCCCCACTTTTGATGGTTCACTTCTGGGTGCCTTTTGGTCATTCCCGGTGTTCCTGCGGCTCGCGCAGCTCGCTGCGGGGCTTCTGGAACTCCATCCTGGGTAGGATTTTTAATCAATTTCGGACCTTTTTCCAACTTTTTCTCAAATTGTCCCCCACTTTTGATGGTTCACTTCTGGGTGCCTTTTGGTCATTCCCGGTGTTCCTGCGGCTCGTGCAGCTCGCTGCGGGACTTGTGGAACTCCATCCTGGGTAGGATTTTTAATCAATTTCGGACCTTTTTCCAACTTTTTCTCAAATTGTCCCCCACTTTTGATGGTTCACTTCTGGGTGCCTTTTGGTCATTCCCGGTGTTCCTGCGGCTCGTGCAGCTCGCTGCGGGACTTGTGGAACTCCATCCTGGGTAGGATTTTTAAACAATTTGGTACTTTTTCCTCCTTTTCCTCCATTTTTCCCCCACTTTCGCTGGTTCACTTCTGGGTGCCTTTTGGTCATTCCCGGTGTTCCTGCGGCTCGTGCAGCTCGCTGCGGGACTTGTGGAACTCTACCCTGGGTGGGATCATATGATTTTCAACCCATTTTGGACCTTTTTCCCGACTTTCCCTCCATTTCCCTCCCACTTTCGATGGTCCACTCCTGGGTGTCTTTTGGTCATTCCCGGGACCCGGGAAGCCTCGGGCCTGCGGCGGGACTTGTGGATCTCCATGCTGGGCATGATTTTATGAGTTTTCTGGACTTTCTCTTCCCCGGGACCCGGGAGGCACGCGGCTGGACGTTATGCCCCCTAAAATCCCTCCCTTTGCTCGTAAGGCCAATTTTCCTCCGGATTTACTCTCTATAGACCCCAAGGAAAAAAATACCCGACCGGCGTCCATTTTTGACATCGGTCTCCAATCTAGGGCACGCGGGCCGAAAGCGGTACGCCGGTTCCGAAATCCGGCCCCCGCATTTTTTGGGTATTTTTTGAAAAAAATGGCATTTTTGGGACCGGGGGGACTTGCTGGACTCAGTCCCGGGTGCGGATTTTGAAAACGTTGAGGACTTTTGGATTTTCCCCCAGCTTTTCTCCCCCACTTGCAGTTTGACTTTGCGGGGTGCGTTACGGCTGTGCCGGGCGTCCCTGGACTCGGGTGGCCAGCTGCGGGGCTGGTGGGGGACTGATTTTTGAACACTTTGAGGACTTTTGGCTACTCTGCCAGCTTTTCTCCCCCACTTGCAGTGTGACTTTGCGGGCCTTGTTACGGAGGTGCCGGGCTTCCCTGGACTCGGGTGGCCAGCTGCGGGACTTGTGGGACTGATTTTGGAACACTTTGAGGACATTTAACTTCTTTCCCAGCTTTTTTCCCCTCCACTTCCAGTTTGACTTTGCGGGGTGCGTTATGGACGTGCTGGGCATCCCGGAACTCGGGCGGCCGGCTGCGGGACATTTTGCCCTCCTCCAAACCCCAGCCCTCTTTGTTTATCATGCCTATTTTCTGCTGGACACACACCCTCTCTTTTGAGCTGCCTCTTTTTTTAAATTTGGATATGATTTATTGATGAATGGATTTGTTTTCCCCTTTTTAAATGATGGTTGATGTCTATCTTTTTAATACTTGCTTCTGGCTGCAGCCGAGACTTACAGTGTGATGCATCCAACCCCAACCCTGGTTTTTGTTTCCCTTAAAAACTTGGGGAAATGGACAGCTTTTTGGGGGGGCACTTCCAGCAAATGGAGGGACCTATTTGGAATTCCCCACCCGGGTGGAGATCCACGGCGAGCCGGCCTTCCTAAAGGGACAGCAACATGGACACTCTGCCATCATTGCAGCTTCTTTTTTTTTTTGGGGCACTCTGTCATATTTCCAGCTTTTTTTCGTGCTGACTTCCAGCAAATAGAGGGACCTGTTTTGAATTCCCTACCCGGGTGTAGATCCACGGCAAGCCGGCCTTCTTAAAGGGACAGGCACCCCCCTGTCCCTTGACACCTGCTTCCCTCCTCGGCGTCACCGAAATCCCACAAAATGACTGAAAATAGGACCCCAAATGACATCACTCGGTCCGGTTCTTTGGGTCTCACTCGGGGGCTTCTTTGACTCTGGAAGGCATGGTGAACCAAAAGTAGACACTTGGAAAAAATCCCCACTTTACAAGTTGACACTTTGAAAAAAAATCCCGACTATATAAGTTGACACTTGGAAAAAATCCCCACTTTATAAGTTGACACTTGGAAAAAATCCCGACTTTATAAGTTGACACTTAGAAAAAATCCCCACTTTATAAGTTGACACTTAGAAAAAATCCCGACTTTATAAGTTGACACTTAGAAAAAATCCCCACTTTATTTTGGAAAGGTTGGTACACCAAAAGTGGACACTTAGAAAAAATCCCCACTTTATTTTGGAAAGGTTGGTACACCAAAAGTGGACACTTAGAAAAAATCCCGACTTTGACTTTCGCAGGTCTATTACACTAAAAGTTGACACTCTGTCATATTTCCAGCTTTTTTTTGTGCTGACTTCCAGCAGATAGAGGGACCTATTTTGAATTCCCTACCCTGGTGCAGAACCACGGCAAGCCGGCCTTCCTAAAGGCACAGGCACATGGACACTCTGCCATAAGTGCAGCTTTTTCTTCTAAGGGTGCAGCGGCGGCGGAAGTCCACCGGAGGGCTCCAAATCCCCGCTTTCCTTTTTAGGCTTAAAGTGGCTTTTCCCTCCTTAAAAACTTGGGGAAATGGACAGCTTTTTGGGGGGGCACTTCCAGCAAATAGAGGGACCTATTTGGAATTCCCCACCCGGGTGGAGATCCACGGCAAGCCGGCCTTCTTAAAGGGACAGGCACATGGACACTCTGCCATCATTGCAGCTTCTTCTTTTTTTTTTTCCCCTGTCATATTTCCAGCTTTTTTGTGCTGACTTCCAGCAAATAGAGGGACCTGTTTTGAATTCCCTACCCGGGTGTAGATCCACGGCAAGCCGGCCTTCTTAAAGGGACAGGCACCCCCCCTGTCCCTTGACACCTGCTTCCCTCCTCGGCGTCACCGAAATCCCACAAAATGACTGAAAATAGGACCCCAAATGACATCACTCGGTCCGGTTTTTTGGGTCTCACTCGGGGGCTTCTTTGACTCTGGAAGGCATGGTGAACCAAAAGTGGACACTTGGGAAAAAAATCCCCACTTTACAGGTTGACACTTGGAAAAAAATCCCCACTTTATAAGTTGACACTTAGAAAAAATCCCGACTATATAAGTTGACACTTAGAAAAAATCCCCACTTTATTTTGGAAGTGTTGGTACACCAAAAGTTGACACTTAGAAAAAATCCCGACTTTATTTTGGAAGGGTTGGTACTCCAAAAGTTGACACTTAGAAAAAATCCCGACTTTGTTTTGGAAGGGTTGGTACTCCAAAAGTTGACACTTAGAAAAAATCCCGACTTTGACACTTAGAAAAATTCCAGCTTTTTTTCCCTCTGACTTCCATTAAATAGAGGGACTTTTTTCATGTTTCTTAGCCGGGTGTCGATCCAAGGCGGGCGGGCCTTCTGGAAGCGACACCCTCCTTGACACTTAGAAAAAATCCAGCTTTTTGTTGCTGACTTCCATCAAATAGAGGGACTTTTTCCATGTTTCTTAACCGGGTGTCGATCCAAGGCGGGTGGGCCTTCTGGAAGCGACACCCTCCTTGACACTTAGAAAAAATCCAGCTTTTTGTTGCTGACTTCCATCAAATAGAGGGACTTTTTCCATGTTTCTTAACCGGGTGTCGATCCAAGGCAGGTGGGCCTTCTGGAAGCGACCCTCTCCTTCACACTTAGAAAAAATCCAGCTTTTTGTTGCTGACTTCCATTAAATAGAGGGACTTTTTTCATTTTTCTTAACCGGGTGTCGATCCAAGGCAGGTGGGCCTTCTGGAAGCGACACCCTCCTTGACACTTAGAAAAAATCCAGCTTTTTGTTGCTGACTTCCATCAAATAGAGGGACTTTTTCCATGTTTCTTAACCGGGTGTCGATCCAAGGCGGGTGGGCCTTCTGGAAGCGACACCCTCCTTGACACTTAGAAAAAATCCAGCTTTTTGTTGCTGACTTCCATCAAATAGAGGGACTTTTTCCATGTTTCTTAACCGGGTGTCGATCCAAGGCGGGTGGGCCTTCTGGAAGCGACACCCTCCTTGACACTTAGAAAAAATCCAGCTTTTTGTTGCTGACTTCCATCAAATAGAGGGACTTTTTCCATGTTTCTTAACCGGGTGTCGATCCAAGGCGGGTGGGCCTTCTGGAAGCGACACCCTCCTTGACACTTAGAAAAAATCCAGCTTTTTGTTGCTGACTTCCATCAAATAGAGGGACTTTTTCCATGTTTCTTAACCGGGTGTCGATCCAAGGCAGGTGGGCCTTCTGGAAGCGACCCTCTCCTTCACACTTAGAAAAAATCCAGCTTTTTGTTGCTGACTTCCATTAACTAGAGGGACTTTTTTCATTTTTCTTAACCGGGTGGTGATCCAAGGCAGGTGGGCCTTCTGGAAGCGACACCCTCCTTGACACTTAGAAAAAATCCAGCTTTTTGTTGCTGACTTCCATCAAATAGAGGGACTTTTTTCATTTTTCTTAACCGGGTGTCGATCCAAGGCAGGTGGGCCTTCTGGAAGCGACACCCTCCTTGACACTTAGAAAAAATCCAGCTTTTTGTTGCTGACTTCCATTAACTAGAGGGACTTTTTTCATTTTTCTTAACCGGGTGGTGATCCAAGGCAGGTGGGCCTTCTGGAAGCGACACCCTCCTTGACACTTAGAAAAATTCCAGCTTTTTGTTGCTGACTTCCATTAACTAGAGGGACTTTTTTCATTTTTCTTAACCGGGTGGTGATCCAAGGCAGGTGGGCCTTCTGGAAGCGACACCCTCCTTGACACTTAGAAAAAATCCAGCTTTTTGTTGCTGACTTCCATCAAATAGAGGGACTTTTTTCATTTTTCTTAACCGGGTGTCGATCCAAGGCAGGTGGGCCTTCTGGAAGCGACACCCTCCTTGACACTTAGAAAAAATCCAGCTTTTTGTTGCTGACTTCCATTAACTAGAGGGACTTTTTTCATTTTTCTTAACCGGGTGGTGATCCAAGGCAGGTGGGCCTTCTGGAAGCGACACCCTCCTTGACACTTAGAAAAATTCCAGCTTTTTGTTGCTGACTTCCATTAACTAGAGGGACTTTTTTCATTTTTCTTAACCGGGTGGTGATCCAAGGCAGGTGGGCCTTCTGGAAGCGACACCCTCCTTGACACTTAGAAAAAATCCAGCTTTTTGTTGCTGACTTCCATCAAATAGAGGGACTTTTTTCATTTTTCTTAACCGGGTGTCGATCCAAGAATGGTGGGCCTTCTGGAAGTGACACCCTCCTTGACACTTAGAAAAATTCCAGCTTTTTGTTGCTGACTTCCATCAAATAGAGGGACCTATTTGGAATTCCCCACCCGGGTGGAGATCCACGGCAAGCCGGCTTTCCTAAAGGGACAGGCACATGGACACTATTCGCAGCTTCTTTTTTTTTTTTTGGCACTGACTTCCAGCTAAGGGTGCAGCGGCGGCGGAAGTCCACCGGAGGGCTCCAAATCCCCGCTTTCCTTTTCAGGCTTAAAGTTGCCTTTCCCTCTTTAGAGCCTTGGGCAAATGTACAGCTATATTTTGTGCTGACTTCCAGCAAATAGAGGGACCTATTTTGAATTCCCTACCCGGGTGTAGATCCACGGCAAGCCGGCCTTCTTAAATGGACAGGCACCCCCCTCCCGGAACACCTGCTTCGCTCCTCGGCGTCACCGAAATCCCACAAAATGACTCAAAATAGGGCCCCAAATGACATCACTCGGCCCGGTTGTTTAGGTCTCACTCTGGGGCTTCTATGACCCTGGAGGGCATGGTACAGCAAAAGTGGACACTTAGAAAAAATCCCGACTTTTAAAAGTTGACACTTAGAAAAAATCCCGACTTTATTTTGGAAGGGTTGGTACGCGAAAAGTTGACACTTAGAAAAAATCCCGACTTTGTTTTGGAAGTGTTGGTACTCCAAAAGTTGACACTTAGAAAAAATCCCGACTTTGTTTTGGAAGGGTTGGTACTCCAAAAGTTGACACTTAGAAAAAATCCCGACTTTGTTTTGGAAGGGTTGGTACTCCAAAAGTTGACACTTAGAAAAAATCCCGACTTTGTTTTGGAAGGGTTGGTACTCCAAAAGTTGACACTTAGAAAAAATCCCGACTTTGACACTTAGAAAAATTCCAGCTTTTTTTCCCTCTGAC
>NW_026907121.1:95000-105000 GCF_033978795.1 Nerophis ophidion
CTTTCAATTTTTATGTTTGTCCATCCAGGGTGTCCGTGTCCCCTGATGTGTCCGTGATAGCGCCCCCTAGGCGGGCACGCCGTAGGGCCGAGCCCCTGTCGCTCCGGCCCTGGGAAAAGCCCCGAGAGGCTGGGTCGAATCAGGTCTTTCAATTTTTTATGTTTGTCCACCCAGGGTGTCCGTGTCCCCTGGTGTGTCCGTCATAGCGCCCCCTAGGCGGGCACGCCGTAGGACCGAGCCCCTGTCGCTCCGGCCCTGGGAAAAGCCCCGAGAGGCTGGGTCGAATCAGGTCTTTCAATTTTTTATGTTTGTCCACCCAGGGTGTCCGTGTCCCCTGGTGTGTCCGTCATAGCGCCCCCTAGGCGGGCACGCCGTAGGGCCGAGCCCCTGTCGCTCCGGCCCTGGGAAAAGCCCCGAGAGGCTGGGTCGAATCAGGTCTTTCAATTTTTTATGTTTGTCCACCCAGGGTGTCCGTGTCCCCTGGTGTGTCCGTCATAGCGCCCCCTAGGCGGGCACGCCGTAGGGCCGAGCCCCTGTCGCTCCGGCCCTGGGAAAAGCCCCGAGAGGCTGGGTCGAATCAGGTCTTTCAATTTTTATGTTTGTCCATCCATGGTTTAAATGTCCCGAAATGTGTCCGGGATAGCGCCCCCTGGCCGGGCGCGCACTCAGGACCGAGCCCCTGTCGCTCGAGTCCTGGAAGTCCTTAAGAAAGAGGCTGGTCTGAAATCAGGTCGAAAAAATTTTTATGTTTGTCCATCCATGGTTTAAATGTCCCGAAATGTGTCCGGGATAGCGCCCCCTGGCCGGGCGCGCACTCAGGACCGAGCCCCTGTCGCTCGAGTCCTGGAAGTCCTTAAGAAAGAGGCTGGTCTGAAATCAGGTCGAAAAAATTTTTATGTTTGTTCTTCCAGGGTGTCCATGTCCCTAAATGTGTCCGAGATAGCGCCCCCTAGGCGGCCACGCATGTCCGCGTGAGCCCCTGTCCTCAGAGCCTGGAAGAACCATTCGAAAAAAGAACCATCGAAAAGAGGGGGAAAATCCAACTTTTGAGTCCCAAAATAGCTCACTTTGACTCGGACACATTTCCTGCCAATTCGGCCTGTCTAAGCCTGGCGCACCTACTAACGTGATGGGGGTGTTTTGGTAGACCTGGTAAAAACAGGGAAAATCGAAAGAGGCTTAAAGTAGGCTAGAACTCAAGCCTCTCTCGTTGTTGGACTTAGAAAAAATCCGGCTCGAAAAATAAATCCCATTGAAATGCATTGGGCTTGGCGCTGGGATTTTTTTCTAAGTATGTGAACGAAAGAGGCTAAGGAGGCTGGAAGTTAGGCCTCTCTCGTTGTTGGACTTAGAAAAAATCCACTTTTTTTGCACGGGATTTTTTCTAAGTGTCACATGGAAGAGGCTAAACAGGCTGGAGGCCAGGCCTCTCTCGTTGTTGGACTTAGAAAAAATCCCAAAAGTGGACACTCTGACAAAATCACGCATGTTGACACTTAGGCAAAAAATCCAACTTTTGCTCCACGGAAGAAAGAGGCTAAGGAGGCTGGAACTTAGGCCTCTCTCGTTGTTGGACTTAGAAAAAATCCACTTTTTTTGGCTGGGATTTTTTCTAAGTGTCACATGGAAGAGGCTAAACAGGCTGGAGGCCAGGCCTCTCTCGTTGTTGGACTTAGAAAAAATCCCAAAAGTGGACACTCTGACAAAATCACGCATGTTGACACTTAGGCAAAAAATCCAACTTTTGCTCCACGGAAGAAAGAGGCTAAGGAGGCTGGAAGTTAGGCCTCTCTCGTTGTTGGACTTAGAAAAAATCCACTTTTTTTGCACGGGATTTTTTCTAAGTGTCTCATGGAAGAGGCTAGACAGGCTGGAGGCCAGGCCTCTCTCGTTGTTGGACTTTGAAAAAATCCCAAAAGTGGACACTCTGACAAAATCACGCATGTTGACACTTTGGCAAAAAATCCAACTTTTTTGGACTTGGCCCGGCTTTTCTTCCATTTGTCCCCCACTTGGGCTGGTTCACTCCTGGGTATCTTTTGGTCATTCCCGGGGGCCCCGGAGCTCGCGCAGCTCGCTGCGGGACTTCTGGAACTCCATCCTGGGTAGGATTTTTAAACAATTTCGGACCTTTTTCCAACTTTTTCTCAAATTGTCCCCCACTTTTGATGGTTCACTTCTGGGTGCCTTTTGGTCATTCCCGGTGTTCCTGCGGCTCGCGCAGCTCGCTGCGGGGCTTCTGGAACTCCATCCTGGGTAGGATTTTTAAACAATTTCGGACCTTTTTCCAACTTTTTCTCAAATTGTCCCCCACTTTGGCTGGTTCACTCCTGGGTATCTTTTGGTCATTCCCGGTGTTCCTGCGGCTCGGGCAGCTCACTGCGGGGCTTCTGGAACTCCATCCTGGGTAGGATTTTTAAACAATTTCGGCCCTTTTTCCAACTTTTTCTCAAATTGTCCCCCACTTTTGATGGTTCACTTCTGGGTGCCTTTTGGTCATTCCCGGTGTTCCTGCGGCTCGCGCAGCTCGCTGCGGGGCTTCTGGAACTCCATCCTGGGTAGGATTTTTAATCAATTTCGGCCCTTTTTCCAACTTTTTCTCAAATTGTCCCCCACTTTTGATGGTTCACTTCTGGGTGCCTTTTGGTCATTCCCGGTGTTCCTGCGGCTCGTGCAGCTCGCTGCGGGACTTGTGGAACTCCATCCTGGGTAGGATTTTTAATCAATTTCGGCCCTTTTTCCAACTTTTTCTCAAATTGTCCCCCACTTTTGATGGTTCACTTCTGGGTGCCTTTTGGTCATTCCCGGTGTTCCTGCGGCTCGTGCAGCTCGCTGCGGGGCTTGTGGAACTCCATCCTGGGTAGGATTTTTAATCAATTTCGGACCTTTTTCCAACTTTTTCTCAAATTGTCCCCCACTTTTGATGGTTCACTTCTGGGTGCCTTTTGGTCATTCCCGGTGTTCCTGCGGCTCGTGCAGCTCGCTGCGGGACTTGTGGAACTCCATCCTGGGTAGGATTTTTAATCAATTTCGGACCTTTTTCCAACTTTTTCTCAAATTGTCCCCCACTTTTGATGGTTCACTTCTGGGTGCCTTTTGGTCATTCCCGGTGTTCCTGCGGCTCGCGCAGCTCGCTGCGGGGCTTCTGGAACTCCATCCTGGGTAGGATTTTTAATCAATTTCGGACCTTTTTCCAACTTTTTCTCAAATTGTCCCCCACTTTTGATGGTTCACTTCTGGGTGCCTTTTGGTCATTCCCGGTGTTCCTGCGGCTCGTGCAGCTCGCTGCGGGACTTGTGGAACTCCATCCTGGGTAGGATTTTTAATCAATTTCGGACCTTTTTCCAACTTTTTCTCAAATTGTCCCCCACTTTTGATGGTTCACTTCTGGGTGCCTTTTGGTCATTCCCGGTGTTCCTGCGGCTCGTGCAGCTCGCTGCGGGACTTGTGGAACTCCATCCTGGGTAGGATTTTTAAACAATTTGGTACTTTTTCCTCCTTTTCCTCCATTTTTCCCCCACTTTCGCTGGTTCACTTCTGGGTGCCTTTTGGTCATTCCCGGTGTTCCTGCGGCTCGTGCAGCTCGCTGCGGGACTTGTGGAACTCTACCCTGGGTGGGATCATATGATTTTCAACCCATTTTGGACCTTTTTCCCGACTTTCCCTCCATTTCCCTCCCACTTTCGATGGTCCACTCCTGGGTGTCTTTTGGTCATTCCCGGGACCCGGGAAGCCTCGGGCCTGCGGCGGGACTTGTGGATCTCCATGCTGGGCATGATTTTATGAGTTTTCTGGACTTTCTCTTCCCCGGGACCCGGGAGGCACGCGGCTGGACGTTATGCCCCCTAAAATCCCTCCCTTTGCTCGTAAGGCCAATTTTCCTCCGGATTTACTCTCTATAGACCCCAAGGAAAAAAATACCCGACCGGCGTCCATTTTTGACATCGGTCTCCAATCTAGGGCACGCGGGCCGAAAGCGGTACGCCGGTTCCGAAATCCGGCCCCCGCATTTTTTGGGTATTTTTTGAAAAAAATGGCATTTTTGGGACCGGGGGGACTTGCTGGACTCAGTCCCGGGTGCGGATTTTGAAAACGTTGAGGACTTTTGGATTTTCCCCCAGCTTTTCTCCCCCACTTGCAGTTTGACTTTGCGGGGTGCGTTACGGCTGTGCCGGGCGTCCCTGGACTCGGGTGGCCAGCTGCGGGGCTGGTGGGGGACTGATTTTTGAACACTTTGAGGACTTTTGGCTACTCTGCCAGCTTTTCTCCCCCACTTGCAGTGTGACTTTGCGGGCCTTGTTACGGAGGTGCCGGGCTTCCCTGGACTCGGGTGGCCAGCTGCGGGACTTGTGGGACTGATTTTGGAACACTTTGAGGACATTTAACTTCTTTCCCAGCTTTTTTCCCCTCCACTTCCAGTTTGACTTTGCGGGGTGCGTTATGGACGTGCTGGGCATCCCGGAACTCGGGCGGCCGGCTGCGGGACATTTTGCCCTCCTCCAAACCCCAGCCCTCTTTGTTTATCATGCCTATTTTCTGCTGGACACACACCCTCTCTTTTGAGCTGCCTCTTTTTTTAAATTTGGATATGATTTATTGATGAATGGATTTGTTTTCCCCTTTTTAAATGATGGTTGATGTCTATCTTTTTAATACTTGCTTCTGGCTGCAGCCGAGACTTACAGTGTGATGCATCCAACCCCAACCCTGGTTTTTGTTTCCCTTAAAAACTTGGGGAAATGGACAGCTTTTTGGGGGGGCACTTCCAGCAAATGGAGGGACCTATTTGGAATTCCCCACCCGGGTGGAGATCCACGGCGAGCCGGCCTTCCTAAAGGGACAGCAACATGGACACTCTGCCATCATTGCAGCTTCTTTTTTTTTTTGGGGCACTCTGTCATATTTCCAGCTTTTTTTCGTGCTGACTTCCAGCAAATAGAGGGACCTGTTTTGAATTCCCTACCCGGGTGTAGATCCACGGCAAGCCGGCCTTCTTAAAGGGACAGGCACCCCCCTGTCCCTTGACACCTGCTTCCCTCCTCGGCGTCACCGAAATCCCACAAAATGACTGAAAATAGGACCCCAAATGACATCACTCGGTCCGGTTCTTTGGGTCTCACTCGGGGGCTTCTTTGACTCTGGAAGGCATGGTGAACCAAAAGTAGACACTTGGAAAAAATCCCCACTTTACAAGTTGACACTTTGAAAAAAAATCCCGACTATATAAGTTGACACTTGGAAAAAATCCCCACTTTATAAGTTGACACTTGGAAAAAATCCCCACTTTATAAGTTGACACTTGGAAAAAATCCCGACTTTATAAGTTGACACTTAGAAAAAATCCCCACTTTATAAGTTGACACTTAGAAAAAATCCCGACTTTATAAGTTGACACTTAGAAAAAATCCCCACTTTATTTTGGAAAGGTTGGTACACCAAAAGTGGACACTTAGAAAAAATCCCCACTTTATTTTGGAAAGGTTGGTACACCAAAAGTGGACACTTAGAAAAAATCCCGACTTTGACTTTCGCAGGTCTATTACACTAAAAGTTGACACTCTGTCATATTTCCAGCTTTTTTTTGTGCTGACTTCCAGCAGATAGAGGGACCTATTTTGAATTCCCTACCCTGGTGCAGAACCACGGCAAGCCGGCCTTCCTAAAGGCACAGGCACATGGACACTCTGCCATAAGTGCAGCTTTTTCTTCTAAGGGTGCAGCGGCGGCGGAAGTCCACCGGAGGGCTCCAAATCCCCGCTTTCCTTTTTAGGCTTAAAGTGGCTTTTCCCTCCTTAAAAACTTGGGGAAATGGACAGCTTTTTGGGGGGGCACTTCCAGCAAATAGAGGGACCTATTTGGAATTCCCCACCCGGGTGGAGATCCACGGCAAGCCGGCCTTCTTAAAGGGACAGGCACATGGACACTCTGCCATCATTGCAGCTTCTTCTTTTTTTTTTTCCCCTGTCATATTTCCAGCTTTTTTGTGCTGACTTCCAGCAAATAGAGGGACCTGTTTTGAATTCCCTACCCGGGTGTAGATCCACGGCAAGCCGGCCTTCTTAAAGGGACAGGCACCCCCCCTGTCCCTTGACACCTGCTTCCCTCCTCGGCGTCACCGAAATCCCACAAAATGACTGAAAATAGGACCCCAAATGACATCACTCGGTCCGGTTTTTTGGGTCTCACTCGGGGGCTTCTTTGACTCTGGAAGGCATGGTGAACCAAAAGTGGACACTTGGGAAAAAAATCCCCACTTTACAGGTTGACACTTGGAAAAAAATCCCCACTTTATAAGTTGACACTTAGAAAAAATCCCGACTATATAAGTTGACACTTAGAAAAAATCCCCACTTTATTTTGGAAGTGTTGGTACACCAAAAGTTGACACTTAGAAAAAATCCCGACTTTATTTTGGAAGGGTTGGTACTCCAAAAGTTGACACTTAGAAAAAATCCCGACTTTGTTTTGGAAGGGTTGGTACTCCAAAAGTTGACACTTAGAAAAAATCCCGACTTTGACACTTAGAAAAATTCCAGCTTTTTTTCCCTCTGACTTCCATTAAATAGAGGGACTTTTTTCATGTTTCTTAGCCGGGTGTCGATCCAAGGCGGGCGGGCCTTCTGGAAGCGACACCCTCCTTGACACTTAGAAAAAATCCAGCTTTTTGTTGCTGACTTCCATCAAATAGAGGGACTTTTTCCATGTTTCTTAACCGGGTGTCGATCCAAGGCGGGTGGGCCTTCTGGAAGCGACACCCTCCTTGACACTTAGAAAAAATCCAGCTTTTTGTTGCTGACTTCCATCAAATAGAGGGACTTTTTCCATGTTTCTTAACCGGGTGTCGATCCAAGGCAGGTGGGCCTTCTGGAAGCGACCCTCTCCTTCACACTTAGAAAAAATCCAGCTTTTTGTTGCTGACTTCCATTAAATAGAGGGACTTTTTTCATTTTTCTTAACCGGGTGTCGATCCAAGGCAGGTGGGCCTTCTGGAAGCGACACCCTCCTTGACACTTAGAAAAAATCCAGCTTTTTGTTGCTGACTTCCATCAAATAGAGGGACTTTTTCCATGTTTCTTAACCGGGTGTCGATCCAAGGCGGGTGGGCCTTCTGGAAGCGACACCCTCCTTGACACTTAGAAAAAATCCAGCTTTTTGTTGCTGACTTCCATCAAATAGAGGGACTTTTTCCATGTTTCTTAACCGGGTGTCGATCCAAGGCGGGTGGGCCTTCTGGAAGCGACACCCTCCTTGACACTTAGAAAAAATCCAGCTTTTTGTTGCTGACTTCCATCAAATAGAGGGACTTTTTCCATGTTTCTTAACCGGGTGTCGATCCAAGGCGGGTGGGCCTTCTGGAAGCGACACCCTCCTTGACACTTAGAAAAAATCCAGCTTTTTGTTGCTGACTTCCATCAAATAGAGGGACTTTTTCCATGTTTCTTAACCGGGTGTCGATCCAAGGCAGGTGGGCCTTCTGGAAGCGACCCTCTCCTTCACACTTAGAAAAAATCCAGCTTTTTGTTGCTGACTTCCATTAACTAGAGGGACTTTTTTCATTTTTCTTAACCGGGTGGTGATCCAAGGCAGGTGGGCCTTCTGGAAGCGACACCCTCCTTGACACTTAGAAAAAATCCAGCTTTTTGTTGCTGACTTCCATCAAATAGAGGGACTTTTTTCATTTTTCTTAACCGGGTGTCGATCCAAGGCAGGTGGGCCTTCTGGAAGCGACACCCTCCTTGACACTTAGAAAAAATCCAGCTTTTTGTTGCTGACTTCCATTAACTAGAGGGACTTTTTTCATTTTTCTTAACCGGGTGGTGATCCAAGGCAGGTGGGCCTTCTGGAAGCGACACCCTCCTTGACACTTAGAAAAAATCCAGCTTTTTGTTGCTGACTTCCATCAAATAGAGGGACTTTTTTCATTTTTCTTAACCGGGTGTCGATCCAAGGCAGGTGGGCCTTCTGGAAGCGACACCCTCCTTGACACTTAGAAAAAATCCAGCTTTTTGTTGCTGACTTCCATTAACTAGAGGGACTTTTTTCATTTTTCTTAACCGGGTGGTGATCCAAGGCAGGTGGGCCTTCTGGAAGCGACACCCTCCTTGACACTTAGAAAAATTCCAGCTTTTTGTTGCTGACTTCCATTAACTAGAGGGACTTTTTTCATTTTTCTTAACCGGGTGGTGATCCAAGGCAGGTGGGCCTTCTGGAAGCGACACCCTCCTTGACACTTAGAAAAAATCCAGCTTTTTGTTGCTGACTTCCATCAAATAGAGGGACTTTTTTCATTTTTCTTAACCGGGTGTCGATCCAAGGCAGGTGGGCCTTCTGGAAGCGACACCCTCCTTGACACTTAGAAAAAATCCAGCTTTTTGTTGCTGACTTCCATTAACTAGAGGGACTTTTTTCATTTTTCTTAACCGGGTGGTGATCCAAGGCAGGTGGGCCTTCTGGAAGCGACACCCTCCTTGACACTTAGAAAAATTCCAGCTTTTTGTTGCTGACTTCCATTAACTAGAGGGACTTTTTTCATTTTTCTTAACCGGGTGGTGATCCAAGGCAGGTGGGCCTTCTGGAAGCGACACCCTCCTTGACACTTAGAAAAAATCCAGCTTTTTGTTGCTGACTTCCATCAAATAGAGGGACTTTTTTCATTTTTCTTAACCGGGTGTCGATCCAAGAATGGTGGGCCTTCTGGAAGTGACACCCTCCTTGACACTTAGAAAAATTCCAGCTTTTTGTTGCTGACTTCCATCAAATAGAGGGACCTATTTGGAATTCCCCACCCGGGTGGAGATCCACGGCAAGCCGGCTTTCCTAAAGGGACAGGCACATGGACACTATTCGCAGCTTCTTTTTTTTTTTTTGGCACTGACTTCCAGCTAAGGGTGCAGCGGCGGCGGAAGTCCACCGGAGGGCTCCAAATCCCCGCTTTCCTTTTCAGGCTTAAAGTTGCCTTTCCCTCTTTAGAGCCTTGGGCAAATGTACAGCTATATTTTGTGCTGACTTCCAGCAAATAGAGGGACCTATTTTGAATTCCCTACCCGGGTGTAGATCCACGGCAAGCCGGCCTTCTTAAATGGACAGGCACCCCCCTCCCGGAACACCTGCTTCGCTCCTCGGCGTCACCGAAATCCCACAAAATGACTCAAAATAGGGCCCCAAATGACATCACTCGGCCCGGTTGTTTAGGTCTCACTCTGGGGCTTCTATGACCCTGGAGGGCATGGTACAGCAAAAGTGGACACTTAGAAAAAATCCCGACTTTTAAAAGTTGACACTTAGAAAAAATCCCGACTTTATTTTGGAAGGGTTGGTACGCGAAAAGTTGACACTTAGAAAAAATCCCGACTTTGTTTTGGAAGTGTTGGTACTCCAAAAGTTGACACTTAGAAAAAATCCCGACTTTGTTTTGGAAGGGTTGGTACTCCAAAAGTTGACACTTAGAAAAAATCCCGACTTTGTTTTGGAAGGGTTGGTACTCCAAAAGTTGACACTTAGAAAAAATCCCGACTTTGTTTTGGAAGGGTTGGTACTCCAAAAGTTGACACTTAGAAAAAATCCCGACTTTGACACTTAGAAAAATTCCAGCTTTTTTTCCCTCTGACTTCCATTAAATAGAGGGACTTTTTTCATGTTTCTTAGCCGGGTGTCGATCCAAGGCGGGCGGGCCTTCTGGAAGCGACACCCTCCTTGACACTTTGTCATATTTTCAGCTTTTTTGTGCTGACTTCCATTCAATAGAGGGACTTTTTTCATGTTTCTTAACCGGAATGTGATCCAAGGCGGGTGGGCCTTCTGGAATGGACACCCGCCTGGACACTTAGGGTTAGGGTTAGGGTTAGGGTTGGGATTAGGGTTAGGGTTAGCGGGGCGTTCTTGAAGGGACTCCCTCCGGAACACCTTGTCATATTTCCAGCTTTTTTCCTCTGACTTCCATCAAATAGAGGGACTACTTTTGACTTATCGACCCGGCTGGTGATCCAAGGCCGGGGGGCCT
>NW_026907121.1:117500-140353 GCF_033978795.1 Nerophis ophidion
TGGGTATCTTTTGGTCATTCCCGGGGGTCCCGGAGCTCGCGCAGCTCGCTGCGGGACTTCTGGAACTCCATCCTGGGTAGGATTTTTAAACAATTTCGGACCTTTTTCCAACTTTTTCTCAAATTGTCCCCCACTTTTGATGGTTCACTTCTGGGTGCCTTTTGGTCATTCCCGGTGTTCCTGCGGCTCGCGCAGCTCGCTGCGGGGCTTCTGGAACTCCATCCTGGGTAGGATTTTTAATCAATTTCGGACCTTTTTCCAACTTTTTCTCAAATTGTCCCCCACTTTTGATGGTTCACTTCTGGGTGCCTTTTGGTCATTCCCGGTGTTCCTGCGGCTCGCGCAGCTCGCTGCGGGGCTTCTGGAACTCCATCCTGGGTAGGATTTTTAATCAATTTCGGACCTTTTTCCAACTTTTTCTCAAATTGTCCCCCACTTTTGATGGTTCACTTCTGGGTGCCTTTTGGTCATTCCCGGTGTTCCTGCGGCTCGTGCAGCTCGCTGCGGGACTTGTGGAACTCCATCCTGGGTAGGATTTTTAATCAATTTCGGACCTTTTTCCAACTTTTTCTCAAATTGTCCCCCACTTTTGATGGTTCACTTCTGGGTGCCTTTTGGTCATTCCCGGTGTTCCTGCGGCTCGTGCAGCTCGCTGCGGGACTTCTGGAACTCCATCCTGGGTAGGATTTTTAAACAATTTGGTACTTTTTCCTCCTTTTCCTCCATTTTTCCTCCACTTTCGCTCGTTCACTTCTGGGTGCCTTTTGGTCATTCCCGGTGTTCCCGCGGCTCGTGCAGCTCGCTGCGGGGCTTCTGGAACTCCATCCTGGGTAGGATTTTTAAACAATTTCGGACCTTTTTCCAACTTTTTCTCAAATTGTCCCCCACTTTCGCTGGTTCACTCCTGGGTATCTTTTGGTCATTCCCGGGGGTCCCACGGCTCGGGCAGCTCGCTGCGGGGCTTCTGGAACTCCATCCTGGGTAGGATTTTTAAACAATTTCGGACCTTTTTCCAACTTTTTCTCAAATTGTCCCCCACTTTGGCTGGTTCACTCCTGGGTATCTTTTGGTCATTCCCGGTGTTCCCGCGGCTCGGGCAGCTCGCTGCGGGGCTTCTGGAACTCCATCCTGGGTAGGATTTTTAAACAATTTGGTACTTTTTCCTCCTTTTCCTCCATTTTTCCCCCACTTTCGCTGGTTCACTTCTGGGTGCCTTTTGGTCATTCCCAGTGTTCCTGCGGCTCGTGGAGCTCGCTGCGGGGCTTCTGGAACTCCATCCTGGGTAGGATTTTTAAACAATTTCGGACCTTTTTCCAACTTTTTCTCAAATTGTCCCCCACTTTCGCTGGTTCACTCCTGGGTATCTTTTGGTCATTCCCGGGGGTCCCGGAGCTCGCGCAGCTCGCTGCGGGGATTCTGGAACTCCATCCTGGGTAGGATTTTTAAACAATTTCGGACCTTTTTCCAACTTTTTCTCAAATTGTCCCCCACTTTGGGTGGTTCACTCCTGGGTATCTTTTGGTCATTCCCGGTGTTCCTGCGGCTCGTGCAGCTCGCTGCGGGGCTTCTGGAACTCCATCCTGGGTAGGATTTTTAAACAATTTGGTACTTTTTCCTCCTTTTCCTCCATTTTTCCCCCACTTTCGCTGGTTCACTTCTGGGTGCCTTTTGTTCATTCCCGGTGTTCCTGCGGCTCGTGCAGCTCGCTGCGGGACTTGTGGAACTCCATCCTGGGTAGGATTTTTAAACAATTTGGTACTTTTTCCTCCTTTTCCTCCATTTTTCCCCCACTTTCGCTGGTTCACTTCTGGGTGCCTTTTGTTCATTCCCGGTGTTCCTGCGGCTCGTGCAGCTCGCTGCAGGACTTCTAGAACTCCATCCTGGGTAGGATTTTTAAACAATTTGGTACTTTTTCCTCCTTTTCCTCCATTTTTCCCCCACTTTCGCTGGTTCACTCCTGGGTATCTTTTGGTCATTCCCGGTGTTCCCGCGGCTCGGGCAGCTCGCTGCGGGGCTTCTGGAACTCCATCCTGGGTAGGATTTTTAAACAATTTGGCACTTTTTCCTCCTTTTCCTCCATTTTTCCCCCACTTTCGCTGGTTCACTTCTGGGTGCCTTTTGGTCATTCCCGGTGTTCCTGCGGCTTGTGCAGCTCGCTGCGGGACTTCTGGAACTCCATCCTGGGTAGGATTTTTAATCAATTTCGGACCTTTTTTCCAACTTTTTCTCAAATTGTCCCCCACTTTTGATGGTTCACTTCTGGGTGCCTTTTGGTCATTCCTGGTGTTCCTGCGGCTCGTGCAGCTCGCTGCGGGACTTCTGGAACTCCATCCTGGGTAGGATTTTTAATCAATTTCGGACCTTTTTTCCAACTTTTTCTCAAATTGTCCCCCACTTTTGATGGTTCACTTCTGGGTGCCTTTTGGTCATTCCCGGTGTTCCTGCGGCTCGTGCAGCTCGCTGCGGGACTTCTGGAACTCCATCCTGGGTAGGATTTTTAACCAATTTCGGACCTTTTTCCAACTTTTTCTCAAATTGTCCCCCACTTTGGCTGGTTCACTCCTGGGTATCTTTTGGTCATTCCCGGTGTTCCTGCGGCCCGTGCAGCTCGCTGCGGGGCTTCTGGAACTCCATCCTGGGTAGGATTTTTAAACAATTTGGTACTTTTTCCTCCTTTTCCTCCATTTTTCCCCCACTTTCGCTGGTTCACTTCTGGGTGCCTTTTGTTCATTCCCGGTGTTCCTGCGGCTCGTGCAGCTCGCTGCGGGACTTGTGGAACTCCATCCTGGGTAGGATTTTTAATCAATTTCGGACCTTTTTCCAACTTTTTCTCAAATTGTCCCCCACTTTGGCTGGTTCACTCCTGGGTATCTTTTGGTCATTCCCGGGGGTCCCACGGCTCGGGCAGCTCGCTGCGGGGCTTCTGGAACTCCATCCTGGGTAGGATTTTTAAACAATTTAGGACCTTTTTCCAACTTTTTCTCAAATTGTCCCCCACTTTGGCTGGTTCACTCCTGGGTATCTTTTGGTCATTCCCGGTGTTCCCGCGGCTCGGGCAGCTCGCTGCGGGGCTTCTGGAACTCCATCCTGGGTAGGATTTTTAATCAATTTCGGACCTTTTTCCAACTTTTTCTCAAATTGTCCCCCACTTTTGATGGTTCACTTCTGGGTGCCTTTTGGTCATTCCCGGTGTTCCTGCGGCTCGTGCAGCTCGCTGCGGGACTTCTGGAACTCCATCCTGGGTAGGATTTTTAAACAATTTGGTACTTTTTCCTCCTTTTCCTCCATTTTTCCTCCACTTTCGCTCGTTCACTTCTGGGTGCCTTTTGGTCATTCCCGGTGTTCCCGCGGCTCGTGCAGCTCGCTGCGGGGCTTCTGGAACTCCATCCTGGGTAGGATTTTTAAACAATTTCGGACCTTTTTCCAACTTTTTCTCAAATTGTCCCCCACTTTCGCTGGTTCACTCCTGGGTATCTTTTGGTCATTCCCGGGGGTCCCACGGCTCGGGCAGCTCGCTGCGGGGCTTCTGGAACTCCATCCTGGGTAGGATTTTTAAACAATTTCGGACCTTTTTCCAACTTTTTCTCAAATTGTCCCCCACTTTGGCTGGTTCACTCCTGGGTATCTTTTGGTCATTCCCGGTGTTCCCGCGGCTCGGGCAGCTCGCTGCGGGGCTTCTGGAACTCCATCCTGGGTAGGATTTTTAAACAATTTGGTACTTTTTCCTCCTTTTCCTCCATTTTTCCCCCACTTTCGCTGGTTCACTTCTGGGTGCCTTTTGGTCATTCCCAGTGTTCCTGCGGCTCGTGGAGCTCGCTGCGGGGCTTCTGGAACTCCATCCTGGGTAGGATTTTTAAACAATTTCGGACCTTTTTCCAACTTTTTCTCAAATTGTCCCCCACTTTCGCTGGTTCACTCCTGGGTATCTTTTGGTCATTCCCGGGGGTCCCGGAGCTCGCGCAGCTCGCTGCGGGGATTCTGGAACTCCATCCTGGGTAGGATTTTTAAACAATTTCGGACCTTTTTCCAACTTTTTCTCAAATTGTCCCCCACTTTGGGTGGTTCACTCCTGGGTATCTTTTGGTCATTCCCGGTGTTCCTGCGGCTCGTGCAGCTCGCTGCGGGGCTTCTGGAACTCCATCCTGGGTAGGATTTTTAAACAATTTGGTACTTTTTCCTCCTTTTCCTCCATTTTTCCCCCACTTTCGCTGGTTCACTTCTGGGTGCCTTTTGTTCATTCCCGGTGTTCCTGCGGCTCGTGCAGCTCGCTGCGGGACTTGTGGAACTCCATCCTGGGTAGGATTTTTAAACAATTTCGGACCTTTTTCCAACTTTTTCTCAAATTGTCCCCCACTTTTGATGGTTCACTTCTGGGTGCCTTTTGGTCATTCCCGGTGTTCCTGCGGCTCGTGCAGCTCGCTGCGGGACTTCTGGAACTCCATCCTGGGTAGGATTTTTAAACAATTTGTCACTTTTTCCTCCTTTTCCTCCATTTTTCCCCCACTTTCGCTGGTTCACTTCTGGGTGCCTTTTGGTCATTCCCGGTGTTCCTGCGGATCGCGCAGCTCGCTGCGGGGCTTCTGGAACTCCATCCTGGGTAGGATTTTTAATCAATTTCGGACCTTTTTCCAACTTTTTCTCAAATTGTCCCCCACTTTTGATGGTTCACTTCTGGGTGCCTTTTGGTCATTCCCGGTGTTCCTGCGGCTCGTGCAGCTCGCTGCAGGGCTTCTGGAACTCCATCCTGGGTAGGATTTTTAAACAATTTTGGACCTTTTTCCAACTTTTTCTCAAATTGTCCCACACTTTTGATGGTTCACTTCTGGGTGCCTTTTGGTAATTCCCGGTGTTCCCGCGGCTCGCGCAGCTCGCTGCGGGGCTTCTGGAACTCCATCCTGGGTAGGATTTTTAAACAATTTCGGACCTTTTTCCAACTTTTTCTCAAATTGTCCCCCACTTTGGCTGGTTCACTCCTGGGTATCTTTTGGTCATTCCCGGTGTTCCCGCGGCTCGGGCAGCTCGCTGCGGGGCTTCTGGAACTCCATCCTGGGTAGGATTTTTAAACAATTTCGGACCTTTTTCCAACTTTTTCTCAAATTGTCCCCCACTTTTGATGGTTCACTTCTGGGTGCCTTTTGGTCATTCCCGGTGTTCCTGCGGCTCGTGCAGCTCGCTGCGGGACTTGTGGAACTCCATCCTGGTAGGATTTTTAAACAATTTGGTACTTTTTCCTCCTTTTCCTCCATTTTTCCCCCCACTTTCGCTGGTTCACTTTTGGGTGCCTTTTGGTCATTCCCGGTGTTCCTGCGGCTCGTGCAGCTCGCTGCGGGACTTGTGGAACTCCATCCTGGGTAGGATTTTTAAACAATTTGGTACTTTTTCCTCCTTTTCCTCCATTTTTCCCCCACTTTCGCTGGTTCACTTCTGGGTGCCTTTTGGTCATTCCCGGTGTTCCTGCGGCTCGTGCAGCTCGCTGCGGGACTTCTGGAACTCCATCCTGGGTAGGATTTTTAAACAATTTGGTACTTTCTCCTCCTTTTCCTCCATTTTTCCCCCACTTTCGCTGGTTCACTTCTGGGTGCCTTTTGTTCATTATCGGTGTTCCTGCGGCCCGTGCAGCTCTTTGCGCTGCTTCTGGAACTCCATCCTGGGTAGGATTTTTAAACAATTTCGGACCTTTTTCCAACTTTTTCTCAAATTGTCCCCCACTTTGGCTGGTTCACTCCTGGGTATCTTTTGGTCATTCCCGGTGTTCCCGCGGCTCGGGCAGCTCGCTGCGGGGCTTCTGGAACTCCATCCTGGGTAGGATTTTTAATCAATTTCGGACCTTTTTCCAACTTTTTCTCAAATTGTCCCCCACTTTTGATGGTTCACTCCTGGGTATCTTTTGGTCATTCCCGGGGGTCCCGGAGCTCGCGCAGCTCGCTGCGGGGCTTCTGGAACTCCATCCTGGGTAGGATTTTTAATCAATTTCGGACCTTTTTCCAACTTTTTCTCAAATTGTCCCCCACTTTTGATGGTTCACTCCTGGGTATCTTTTGGTCATTCCCGGTGTTCCCGCGGCTCGTGCAGCTCGCTGCGGGGCTTCTGGAACTCCATCCTGGGTAGGATTTTTAATCAATTTCGGACCTTTTTCCAACTTTTTCTCAAATTGTCCCCCACTTTTGATGGTTCACTCCTGGGTATCTTTTGGTCATTCCTGGGGGTCCCGGAGCTCGCGCAGCTCGCTGCGGGGCTTCTGGAACTCCATCCTGGGTAGGATTTTTAAACAATTTCGGACCTTTTTCCAACTTTTTCTCAAATTGTCCCCCACTTTTGATGGTTCACTTCTGGGTGCCTTTTGGTCATTCCCGGTGTTCCTGCGGCTCGTGCAGCTCTTTGCGGGACTTGTGGAACTCCATCCTGGGTAGGATTTTTAAACAATTTCGGACCTTTTTCCAACTTTTTCTCAAATTGTCCCCCACTTTGGCTGGTTCACTCCTGGGTATCTTTTGGTCATTCCCGGTGTTCCCGCGGCTCGGGCAGCTCGCTGCGGGGCTTCTGGAACTCCATCCTGGGTAGGATTTTTAATCAATTTCGGACCTTTTTCCAACTTTTTCTCAAATTGTCCCCCACTTTTGATGGTTCACTTCTGGGTGCCTTTTGGTCATTCCCGGTGTTCCTGCGGCTCGTGCAGCTCGCTGCGGGACTTCTGGAACTCCATCCTGGGTAGGATTTTTAAACAATTTGGTACTTTTTCCTCCTTTTCCTCCATTTTTCCTCCACTTTCGCTCGTTCACTTCTGGGTGCCTTTTGGTCATTCCCGGTGTTCCCGCGGCTCGTGCAGCTCGCTGCGGGGCTTCTGGAACTCCATCCTGGGTAGGATTTTTAAACAATTTCGGACCTTTTTCCAACTTTTTCTCAAATTGTCCCCCACTTTCGCTGGTTCACTCCTGGGTATCTTTTGGTCATTCCCGGGGGTCCCACGGCTCGGGCAGCTCGCTGCGGGGCTTCTGGAACTCCATCCTGGGTAGGATTTTTAAACAATTTCGGACCTTTTTCCAACTTTTTCTCAAATTGTCCCCCACTTTGGCTGGTTCACTCCTGGGTATCTTTTGGTCATTCCCGGTGTTCCCGCGGCTCGGGCAGCTCGCTGCGGGGCTTCTGGAACTCCATCCTGGGTAGGATTTTTAAACAATTTGGTACTTTTTCCTCCTTTTCCTCCATTTTTCCCCCACTTTCGCTGGTTCACTTCTGGGTGCCTTTTGGTCATTCCCGGTGTTCCTGCGGCTCGTGCAGCTCGCTGCGGGACTTCTGGAACTCCATCCTGGGTAGGATTTTTAAACAATTTGGTACTTTTTCCTCCTTTTCCTCCATTTTTCCTCCACTTTCGCTCGTTCACTTCTGGGTGCCTTTTGGTCATTCCCGGTGTTCCCGCGGCTCGTGCAGCTCGCTGCGGGGCTTCTGGAACTCCATCCTGGGTAGGATTTTTAAACAATTTCGGACCTTTTTCCAACTTTTTCTCAAATTGTCCCCCACTTTCGCTGGTTCACTCCTGGGTATCTTTTGGTCATTCCCGGGGGTCCCACGGCTCGTGCAGCTCGCTGCGGGGCTTCTGGAACTCCATCCTGGGTAGGATTTTTAAACAATTTCGGACCTTTTTCCAACTTTTTCTCAAATTGTCCCCCACTTTCGCTGGTTCACTCCTGGGTATCTTTTGGTCATTCCCGGGGGTCCCGGAGCTCGCGCAGCTCGCTGCGGGGATTCTGGAACTCCATCCTGGGTAGGATTTTTAAACAATTTCGGACCTTTTTCCAACTTTTTCTCAAATTGTCCCCCACTTTGGGTGGTTCACTCCTGGGTATCTTTTGGTCATTCCCGGTGTTCCTGCGGCTCGTGCAGCTCGCTGCGGGGCTTCTGGAACTCCATCCTGGGTAGGATTTTTAAACAATTTGGTACTTTTTCCTCCTTTTCCTCCATTTTTCCCCCACTTTCGCTGGTTCACTTCTGGGTGCCTTTTGTTCATTCCCGGTGTTCCTGCGGCTCGTGCAGCTCGCTGCGGGACTTGTGGAACTCCATCCTGGGTAGGATTTTTAAACAATTTGGTACTTTTTCCTCCTTTTCCTCCATTTTTCCCCCACTTTCGCTGGTTCACTTCTGGGTGCCTTTTGTTCATTCCCGGTGTTCCTGCGGCTCGTGCAGCTCGCTGCAGGACTTCTAGAACTCCATCCTGGGTAGGATTTTTAAACAATTTGGTACTTTTTCCTCCTTTTCCTCCATTTTTCCCCCACTTTCGCTGGTTCACTCCTGGGTATCTTTTGGTCATTCCCGGTGTTCCCGCGGCTCGGGCAGCTCGCTGCGGGGCTTCTGGAACTCCATCCTGGGTAGGATTTTTAAACAATTTGGCACTTTTTCCTCCTTTTCCTCCATTTTTCCCCCACTTTCGCTGGTTCACTTCTGGGTGCCTTTTGGTCATTCCCGGTGTTCCTGCGGCTTGTGCAGCTCGCTGCGGGACTTCTGGAACTCCATCCTGGGTAGGATTTTTAATCAATTTCGGACCTTTTTTCCAACTTTTTCTCAAATTGTCCCCCACTTTTGATGGTTCACTTCTGGGTGCCTTTTGGTCATTCCTGGTGTTCCTGCGGCTCGTGCAGCTCGCTGCGGGACTTCTGGAACTCCATCCTGGGTAGGATTTTTAATCAATTTCGGACCTTTTTTCCAACTTTTTCTCAAATTGTCCCCCACTTTTGATGGTTCACTTCTGGGTGCCTTTTGGTCATTCCCGGTGTTCCTGCGGCTCGTGCAGCTCGCTGCGGGACTTCTGGAACTCCATCCTGGGTAGGATTTTTAACCAATTTCGGACCTTTTTCCAACTTTTTCTCAAATTGTCCCCCACTTTGGCTGGTTCACTCCTGGGTATCTTTTGGTCATTCCCGGTGTTCCTGCGGCCCGTGCAGCTCGCTGCGGGGCTTCTGGAACTCCATCCTGGGTAGGATTTTTAAACAATTTGGTACTTTTTCCTCCTTTTCCTCCATTTTTCCCCCACTTTCGCTGGTTCACTTCTGGGTGCCTTTTGTTCATTCCCGGTGTTCCTGCGGCTCGTGCAGCTCGCTGCGGGACTTGTGGAACTCCATCCTGGGTAGGATTTTTAATCAATTTCGGACCTTTTTCCAACTTTTTCTCAAATTGTCCCCCACTTTGGCTGGTTCACTCCTGGGTATCTTTTGGTCATTCCCGGGGGTCCCACGGCTCGGGCAGCTCGCTGCGGGGCTTCTGGAACTCCATCCTGGGTAGGATTTTTAAACAATTTAGGACCTTTTTCCAACTTTTTCTCAAATTGTCCCCCACTTTGGCTGGTTCACTCCTGGGTATCTTTTGGTCATTCCCGGTGTTCCCGCGGCTCGGGCAGCTCGCTGCGGGGCTTCTGGAACTCCATCCTGGGTAGGATTTTTAAACAATTTGGTACTTTTTCCTCCTTTTCCTCCATTTTTCCCCCACTTTCGCTGGTTCACTTCTGGGTGCCTTTTGGTCATTCCCGGTGTTCCTGCGGCTCGTGCAGCTCTTTGCGGGACTTGTGGAACTCCATCCTGGGTAGGATTTTTAAACAATTTCGGACCTTTTTCCAACTTTTTCTCAAATTGTCCCCCACTTTGGCTGGTTCACTCCTGGGTATCTTTTGGTCATTCCCGGTGTTCCCGCGGCTCGGGCAGCTCGCTGCGGGGCTTCTGGAACTCCATCCTGGGTAGGATTTTTAATCAATTTCGGACCTTTTTCCAACTTTTTCTCAAATTGTCCCCCACTTTTGATGGTTCACTTCTGGGTGCCTTTTGGTCATTCCCGGTGTTCCTGCGGCTCGTGCAGCTCGCTGCGGGACTTCTGGAACTCCATCCTGGGTAGGATTTTTAAACAATTTGGTACTTTTTCCTCCTTTTCCTCCATTTTTCCTCCACTTTCGCTCGTTCACTTCTGGGTGCCTTTTGGTCATTCCCGGTGTTCCCGCGGCTCGTGCAGCTCGCTGCGGGGCTTCTGGAACTCCATCCTGGGTAGGATTTTTAAACAATTTCGGACCTTTTTCCAACTTTTTCTCAAATTGTCCCCCACTTTCGCTGGTTCACTCCTGGGTATCTTTTGGTCATTCCCGGGGGTCCCACGGCTCGGGCAGCTCGCTGCGGGGCTTCTGGAACTCCATCCTGGGTAGGATTTTTAAACAATTTCGGACCTTTTTCCAACTTTTTCTCAAATTGTCCCCCACTTTGGCTGGTTCACTCCTGGGTATCTTTTGGTCATTCCCGGTGTTCCCGCGGCTCGGGCAGCTCGCTGCGGGGCTTCTGGAACTCCATCCTGGGTAGGATTTTTAAACAATTTGGTACTTTTTCCTCCTTTTCCTCCATTTTTCCCCCACTTTCGCTGGTTCACTTCTGGGTGCCTTTTGGTCATTCCCAGTGTTCCTGCGGCTCGTGGAGCTCGCTGCGGGGCTTCTGGAACTCCATCCTGGGTAGGATTTTTAAACAATTTCGGACCTTTTTCCAACTTTTTCTCAAATTGTCCCCCACTTTCGCTGGTTCACTCCTGGGTATCTTTTGGTCATTCCCGGGGGTCCCGGAGCTCGCGCAGCTCGCTGCGGGGATTCTGGAACTCCATCCTGGGTAGGATTTTTAAACAATTTCGGACCTTTTTCCAACTTTTTCTCAAATTGTCCCCCACTTTGGGTGGTTCACTCCTGGGTATCTTTTGGTCATTCCCGGTGTTCCTGCGGCTCGTGCAGCTCGCTGCGGGGCTTCTGGAACTCCATCCTGGGTAGGATTTTTAAACAATTTGGTACTTTTTCCTCCTTTTCCTCCATTTTTCCCCCACTTTCGCTGGTTCACTTCTGGGTGCCTTTTGTTCATTCCCGGTGTTCCTGCGGCTCGTGCAGCTCGCTGCGGGACTTGTGGAACTCCATCCTGGGTAGGATTTTTAAACAATTTCGGACCTTTTTCCAACTTTTTCTCAAATTGTCCCCCACTTTTGATGGTTCACTTCTGGGTGCCTTTTGGTCATTCCCGGTGTTCCTGCGGCTCGTGCAGCTCGCTGCGGGACTTCTGGAACTCCATCCTGGGTAGGATTTTTAAACAATTTGTCACTTTTTCCTCCTTTTCCTCCATTTTTCCCCCACTTTCGCTGGTTCACTTCTGGGTGCCTTTTGGTCATTCCCGGTGTTCCTGCGGATCGCGCAGCTCGCTGCGGGGCTTCTGGAACTCCATCCTGGGTAGGATTTTTAATCAATTTCGGACCTTTTTCCAACTTTTTCTCAAATTGTCCCCCACTTTTGATGGTTCACTTCTGGGTGCCTTTTGGTCATTCCCGGTGTTCCTGCGGCTCGTGCAGCTCGCTGCAGGGCTTCTGGAACTCCATCCTGGGTAGGATTTTTAAACAATTTTGGACCTTTTTCCAACTTTTTCTCAAATTGTCCCACACTTTTGATGGTTCACTTCTGGGTGCCTTTTGGTAATTCCCGGTGTTCCCGCGGCTCGCGCAGCTCGCTGCGGGGCTTCTGGAACTCCATCCTGGGTAGGATTTTTAAACAATTTCGGACCTTTTTCCAACTTTTTCTCAAATTGTCCCCCACTTTGGCTGGTTCACTCCTGGGTATCTTTTGGTCATTCCCGGTGTTCCCGCGGCTCGGGCAGCTCGCTGCGGGGCTTCTGGAACTCCATCCTGGGTAGGATTTTTAAACAATTTCGGACCTTTTTCCAACTTTTTCTCAAATTGTCCCCCACTTTTGATGGTTCACTTCTGGGTGCCTTTTGGTCATTCCCGGTGTTCCTGCGGCTCGTGCAGCTCGCTGCGGGACTTGTGGAACTCCATCCTGGTAGGATTTTTAAACAATTTGGTACTTTTTCCTCCTTTTCCTCCATTTTTCCCCCCACTTTCGCTGGTTCACTTTTGGGTGCCTTTTGGTCATTCCCGGTGTTCCTGCGGCTCGTGCAGCTCGCTGCGGGACTTGTGGAACTCCATCCTGGGTAGGATTTTTAAACAATTTGGTACTTTTTCCTCCTTTTCCTCCATTTTTCCCCCACTTTCGCTGGTTCACTTCTGGGTGCCTTTTGGTCATTCCCGGTGTTCCTGCGGCTCGTGCAGCTCGCTGCGGGACTTCTGGAACTCCATCCTGGGTAGGATTTTTAAACAATTTGGTACTTTCTCCTCCTTTTCCTCCATTTTTCCCCCACTTTCGCTGGTTCACTTCTGGGTGCCTTTTGTTCATTATCGGTGTTCCTGCGGCCCGTGCAGCTCTTTGCGCTGCTTCTGGAACTCCATCCTGGGTAGGATTTTTAAACAATTTCGGACCTTTTTCCAACTTTTTCTCAAATTGTCCCCCACTTTGGCTGGTTCACTCCTGGGTATCTTTTGGTCATTCCCGGTGTTCCCGCGGCTCGGGCAGCTCGCTGCGGGGCTTCTGGAACTCCATCCTGGGTAGGATTTTTAATCAATTTCGGACCTTTTTCCAACTTTTTCTCAAATTGTCCCCCACTTTTGATGGTTCACTCCTGGGTATCTTTTGGTCATTCCCGGGGGTCCCGGAGCTCGCGCAGCTCGCTGCGGGGCTTCTGGAACTCCATCCTGGGTAGGATTTTTAATCAATTTCGGACCTTTTTCCAACTTTTTCTCAAATTGTCCCCCACTTTTGATGGTTCACTCCTGGGTATCTTTTGGTCATTCCCGGTGTTCCCGCGGCTCGTGCAGCTCGCTGCGGGGCTTCTGGAACTCCATCCTGGGTAGGATTTTTAATCAATTTCGGACCTTTTTCCAACTTTTTCTCAAATTGTCCCCCACTTTTGATGGTTCACTCCTGGGTATCTTTTGGTCATTCCTGGGGGTCCCGGAGCTCGCGCAGCTCGCTGCGGGGCTTCTGGAACTCCATCCTGGGTAGGATTTTTAAACAATTTCGGACCTTTTTCCAACTTTTTCTCAAATTGTCCCCCACTTTTGATGGTTCACTTCTGGGTGCCTTTTGGTCATTCCCGGTGTTCCTGCGGCTCGTGCAGCTCTTTGCGGGACTTGTGGAACTCCATCCTGGGTAGGATTTTTAAACAATTTCGGACCTTTTTCCAACTTTTTCTCAAATTGTCCCCCACTTTGGCTGGTTCACTCCTGGGTATCTTTTGGTCATTCCCGGTGTTCCCGCGGCTCGGGCAGCTCGCTGCGGGGCTTCTGGAACTCCATCCTGGGTAGGATTTTTAATCAATTTCGGACCTTTTTCCAACTTTTTCTCAAATTGTCCCCCACTTTTGATGGTTCACTTCTGGGTGCCTTTTGGTCATTCCCGGTGTTCCTGCGGCTCGTGCAGCTCGCTGCGGGACTTCTGGAACTCCATCCTGGGTAGGATTTTTAAACAATTTGGTACTTTTTCCTCCTTTTCCTCCATTTTTCCTCCACTTTCGCTCGTTCACTTCTGGGTGCCTTTTGGTCATTCCCGGTGTTCCCGCGGCTCGTGCAGCTCGCTGCGGGGCTTCTGGAACTCCATCCTGGGTAGGATTTTTAAACAATTTCGGACCTTTTTCCAACTTTTTCTCAAATTGTCCCCCACTTTCGCTGGTTCACTCCTGGGTATCTTTTGGTCATTCCCGGGGGTCCCACGGCTCGGGCAGCTCGCTGCGGGGCTTCTGGAACTCCATCCTGGGTAGGATTTTTAAACAATTTCGGACCTTTTTCCAACTTTTTCTCAAATTGTCCCCCACTTTGGCTGGTTCACTCCTGGGTATCTTTTGGTCATTCCCGGTGTTCCCGCGGCTCGGGCAGCTCGCTGCGGGGCTTCTGGAACTCCATCCTGGGTAGGATTTTTAAACAATTTGGTACTTTTTCCTCCTTTTCCTCCATTTTTCCCCCACTTTCGCTGGTTCACTTCTGGGTGCCTTTTGGTCATTCCCGGTGTTCCTGCGGCTCGTGCAGCTCGCTGCGGGACTTCTGGAACTCCATCCTGGGTAGGATTTTTAAACAATTTGGTACTTTTTCCTCCTTTTCCTCCATTTTTCCTCCACTTTCGCTCGTTCACTTCTGGGTGCCTTTTGGTCATTCCCGGTGTTCCCGCGGCTCGTGCAGCTCGCTGCGGGGCTTCTGGAACTCCATCCTGGGTAGGATTTTTAAACAATTTCGGACCTTTTTCCAACTTTTTCTCAAATTGTCCCCCACTTTCGCTGGTTCACTCCTGGGTATCTTTTGGTCATTCCCGGGGGTCCCACGGCTCGTGCAGCTCGCTGCGGGGCTTCTGGAACTCCATCCTGGGTAGGATTTTTAAACAATTTCGGACCTTTTTCCAACTTTTTCTCAAATTGTCCCCCACTTTCGCTGGTTCACTCCTGGGTATCTTTTGGTCATTCCCGGGGGTCCCGGAGCTCGCGCAGCTCGCTGCGGGGATTCTGGAACTCCATCCTGGGTAGGATTTTTAAACAATTTCGGACCTTTTTCCAACTTTTTCTCAAATTGTCCCCCACTTTGGGTGGTTCACTCCTGGGTATCTTTTGGTCATTCCCGGTGTTCCTGCGGCTCGTGCAGCTCGCTGCGGGGCTTCTGGAACTCCATCCTGGGTAGGATTTTTAAACAATTTGGTACTTTTTCCTCCTTTTCCTCCATTTTTCCCCCACTTTCGCTGGTTCACTTCTGGGTGCCTTTTGTTCATTCCCGGTGTTCCTGCGGCTCGTGCAGCTCGCTGCGGGACTTGTGGAACTCCATCCTGGGTAGGATTTTTAAACAATTTGGTACTTTTTCCTCCTTTTCCTCCATTTTTCCCCCACTTTCGCTGGTTCACTTCTGGGTGCCTTTTGTTCATTCCCGGTGTTCCTGCGGCTCGTGCAGCTCGCTGCAGGACTTCTAGAACTCCATCCTGGGTAGGATTTTTAAACAATTTGGTACTTTTTCCTCCTTTTCCTCCATTTTTCCCCCACTTTCGCTGGTTCACTCCTGGGTATCTTTTGGTCATTCCCGGTGTTCCCGCGGCTCGGGCAGCTCGCTGCGGGGCTTCTGGAACTCCATCCTGGGTAGGATTTTTAAACAATTTGGCACTTTTTCCTCCTTTTCCTCCATTTTTCCCCCACTTTCGCTGGTTCTGGGTGCCTTTTGGTCATTCCCGGTGTTCCTGCGGCTTGTGCAGCTCGCTGCGGGACTTCTGGAACTCCATCCTGGGTAGGATTTTTAATCAATTTCGGACCTTTTTTCCAACTTTTTCTCAAATTGTCCCCCACTTTTGATGGTTCACTTCTGGGTGCCTTTTGGTCATTCCTGGTGTTCCTGCGGCTCGTGCAGCTCGCTGCGGGACTTCTGGAACTCCATCCTGGGTAGGATTTTTAATCAATTTCGGACCTTTTTTCCAACTTTTTCTCAAATTGTCCCCACTTTTGATGGTTCACTTCTGGGTGCCTTTTGGTCATTCCCGGTGTTCCTGCGGCTCGTGCAGCTCGCTGCGGGACTTCTGGAACTCCATCCTGGGTAGGATTTTTAACCAATTTCGGACCTTTTTCCAACTTTTCTCAAATTGTCCCCCACTTTGGCTGGTTCACTCCTGGGTATCTTTTGGTCATTCCCGGTGTTCCTGCGGCCCGTGCAGCTCGCTGCGGGGCTTCTGGAACTCCATCCTGGGTAGGATTTTTAAACAATTTGGTACTTTTTCCTCCTTTTCCTCCATTTTTCCCCCACTTTCGCTGGTTCACTTCTGGGTGCCTTTTGTTCATTCCCGGTGTTCCTGCGGCTCGTGCAGCTCGCTGCGGGACTTGTGGAACTCCATCCTGGGTAGGATTTTTAATCAATTTCGGACCTTTTTTCCAACTTTTTCTCAAATTGTCCCCCACTTTGGCTGGTTCACTCCTGGGTATCTTTTGGTCATTCCCGGGGGTCCCACGGCTCGGGCAGCTCGCTGCGGGGCTTCTGGAACTCCATCCTGGGTAGGATTTTTAAACAATTTCGGACCTTTTTCCAACTTTTTCTCAAATTGTCCCCCACTTTGGCTGGTTCACTCCTGGGTATCTTTTGGTCATTCCGGTGTTCCCGCGGCTCGGGCAGCTCGCTGCGGGGCTTCTGGAACTCCATCCTGGGTAGGATTTTTAAACAATTTGGTACTTTTTCCTCCTTTTCCTCCATTTTTCCCCCACTTTCGCTGGTTCACTTCTGGGTGCCTTTTGGTCATTCCCGGTGTTCCTGCGGCTCGTGCAGCTCTTTGCGGGACTTGTGGAACTCCATCCTGGGTAGGATTTTTAAACAATTTCGGACCTTTTTCCAACTTTTTCTCAAATTGTCCCCCACTTTGGCTGGTTCACTCCTGGGTATCTTTTGGTCATTCCCGGTGTTCCCGCGGCTCGGGCAGCTCGCTGCGGGGCTTCTGGAACTCCATCCTGGGTAGGATTTTTAATCAATTTCGGACCTTTTTCCAACTTTTTCTCAAATTGTCCCCCACTTTTGATGGTTCACTTCTGGGTGCCTTTTGGTCATTCCCGGTGTTCCTGCGGCTCGTGCAGCTCGCTGCGGGACTTCTGGAATTCCATCCTGGGTAGATTTTTAAACAATTTGGTACTTTTTCCTCCTTTTCCTCCATTTTTCCTCCACTTTCGCTCGTTCACTTCTGGGTGCCTTTTGGTCATTCCCGGTGTTCCCGCGCTCGTGCAGCTCGCTGCGGGGCTTCTGGAACTCCATCCTGGGTAGGATTTATAAACAATTTCGGACCTTTTTCCAACTTTTTCTCAAATTGTCCCCCACTTTCGCTGGTTCACTCCTGGGTATCTTTTGGTCATTCCCGGGGGTCCCACGGCTCGGGCAGCTCGCTGCGGGGCTTCTGGAACTCCATCCTGGGTAGGATTTTTAAACAATTTCGGACCTTTTTCCAACTTTTTCTCAAATTGTCCCCCCACTTTGGCTGGTTCACTCCTGGGTATCTTTTGGTCATTCCGGTGTTCCCGCGGCTCGGGCAGCTCGCTGCGGGGCTTCTGGAACTCCATCCTGGGTAGGATTTTTAAACAATTTGGTACTTTTTCCTCCTTTTCCTCCATTTTTCCCCCACTTTCGCTGGTTCACTTCTGGGTGCCTTTTGGTCATTCCCAGTGTTCCTGCGGCTCGTGGAGCTCGCTGCGGGGCTTCTGGAACTCCATCCTGGGTAGGATTTTTAAACAATTTCGGACCTTTTTCCAACTTTTTCTCAAATTGTCCCCCACTTTGGGTGGTTCACTCCTGGGTATCTTTTGGTCATTCCCGGTGTTCCTGCGGCTCGTGCAGCTCGCTGCGGGGCTTCTGGAACTCCATCCTGGGTAGGATTTTTAAACAATTTGGTACTTTTTCCTCCTTTTCCTCCATTTTTCCCCCACTTTCGCTGGTTCACTTCTGGGTGCCTTTTGTTCATTCCCGGTGTTCCTGCGGCTCGTGCAGCTCGCTGCGGGACTTGTGGAACTCCATCCTGGGTAGGATTTTAAACAATTTGGTACTTTTCCTCCTTTTCCTCCATTTTTCCCCCACTTTCGCTGGTTCACTTCTGGGTGCCTTTTGTTCATTCCTGGTGTTCCTGCGGCTCGTGCAGATCGCTGCGCTGCTTCTGGAACTCCATCCTGGGTAGGACTTTTAATCAATTTCGGACCTTTTTCCAACTTTTTCTCAAATTGTCCCCCACTTTTGATGGTTCACTTCTGGGTGCCTTTTGGTCATTCCCGGTGTTCCTGCGGCTCGTGCAGCTCGCTGCGGGACTTCTGGAACTCCATCCTGGGTAGGATTTTTAAACAATTTGGTACTTTCTCCTCCTTTTCCTCCATTTTTCCCCCCACTTTCGCTGGTTCACTTCTGGGTGCCTTTTGTTCATTATCGGTGTTCCTGCAGCCCGTGCAGCTCTTTGCGCTGCTTCTGGAACTCCATCCTGGGTAGGATTTTTAAACAATTTCGGACCTTTTTCCAACTTTTTCTCAAATTGTCCCCCACTTTGGCTGGTTCACTCCTGGGTATCTTTTGGTCATTCCCGGTGTTCCCGCGGCTCGGGCAGCTCGCTGCGGGGCTTCTGGAACTCCATCCTGGGTAGGATTTTTAATCAATTTCGGACCTTTTTCCAACTTTTTCTCAAATTGTCCCCCACTTTTGATGGTTCACTCCTGGGTATCTTTTGGTCATTCCCGGGGGTCCCGGAGCTCGCGCAGCTCGCTGCGGGGCTTCTGGAACTCCATCCTGGGTAGGATTTTTATACAATTTCGGACCTTTTTCCAACTTTTTCTCAAATTGTCCCCCACTTTGGCTGGTTCACTCCTGGGTATCTTTTGGTCATTCCCGGTGTTCCTGCGGCTCGTGCAGCTCGCTGCGGGGCTTCTGGAACTCCATCCTGGGTAGGATTTTTAAACAATTTCGGACCTTTTTCCAACTTTTTCTCAAATTGTCCCCCACTTTTGATGGTTCACTTCTGGGTGCCTTTTGGTCATTCCCGGTGTTCCTGCGGCTCGTGCAGCTCGCTGCGGGGCTTCTGGAACTCCATCCTGGGTAGGATTTTTAAACAATTTCGGACCTTTTTCCAACTTTTTCTCAAATTGTCCCCCACTTTTGATGGTTCACTTCTGGGTGCCTTTTGGTCATTCCCGGTGTTCCTGCGGCTCGTGCAGCTCGCTGCGGGACTTCTGGAACTCCATCCTGGGTAGGATTTTTAAACAATTTGTCACTTTTTCCTCCTTTTCCTCCATTTTTCCCCCACTTTCGCTGGTTCACTTCTGGGTATCTTTTGGTCATTCCCGGGGTCCCAGGGCTCGCGCAGCTCGCTGCGGGGCTTCTGGAACTCCATCCTGGGTAGGATTTTTAATCAATTTCGGACCTTTTTCCAACTTTTTCTCAAATTGTCCCCCACTTTTGATGGTTCACTTCTGGGTGCCTTTTGGTCATTCCTGGTGTTCCTGCGGCTCGTGCAGCTCGCTGCGGGGCTTCTGGAACTCCATCCTGGGTAGGATTTTTAAACAATTTCGGACCTTTTTCCAACATTTTCTCAAATTGTCCCCCACTTTTGATGGTTCACTTCTGGGTGCCTTTTGGTCATTCCCGGTGTTCCTGCGGCTCGTGCAGCTCGCTGCGGGACTTCTGGAACTCCATCCTGGGTAGGATTTTTAAACAATTTGTCACTTTTTCCTCCTTTTCCTCCATTTTTCCCCCACTTTCGCTGGTTCACTTCTGGGTGCCTTTTGGTCATTCCCGGTGTTCCTGCGGCTCGTGCAGCTCGCTGCGGGGCTTCTGGAACTCCATCCTGGGTAGGATTTTTAAACAATTTCGGACCTTTTTCCAACTTTTTCTCAAATTGTCCCCCACTTTCGCTGGTTCACTCCTGGGTATCTTTTGGTCATTCCCGGGGTCCCACGGCTCGGGCAGCTCGCTGCGGGGCTTCTGGAACTCCATCCTGGGTAGGATTTTTAAACAATTTCGGACCTTTTTCCAACTTTTTCTCAAATTGTCCCCCACTTTGGCTGGTTCACTCCTGGGTATCTTTGGTCATTCCCGGTGTTCCCGCGGCTCGGGCAGCTCGCTGCGGGGCTTCTGGAACTCCATCCTGGGTAGGATTTTTAAACAATTTGGTACTTTTTCCTCCTTTTCCCTCCATTTTTCCCCCACTTTCGCTGGTTCACTTCTGGGTGCCTTTTGGTCATTCCCGGTGTTCCTGCGGCTCGTGCAGCTCGCTGCGGGACTTCTGGAACTCCATCCTGGGTAGGATTTTTAAACAATTGGTACTTTTTCCTCCTTTTCCTCCATTTTTCCTCCACTTTCGCTCGTTCACTTCTGGGTGCCTTTTGGTCATTCCCGGTGTTCCCGCGGCTCGTGCAGCTCGCTGCGGGGCTTCTGGAACTCCATCCTGGGTAGGATTTTTAAACAATTTCGGACCTTTTTCCAACTTTTTCTCAAATTGTCCCCCACTTTCGCTGGTTCACTCCTGGGTATCTTTTGGTCATTCCCGGGGGTCCCACGGCTCGTGCAGCTCGCTGCGGGGCTTCTGGAACTCCATCCTGGGTAGGATTTTTAAACAATTTCGGACCTTTTTCCAACTTTTTCTCAAATTGTCCCCACTTTCGCTGGTTCACTTCCTGGGTATCTTTTGGTCATTCCCGGGGGTCCCGGAGCTCGCGCAGCTCGCTGCGGGGATTCTGGAACTCCATCCTGGGTAGGATTTTTAAAACAATTTCGGACCTTTTTCCAACTTTTTCTCAAATTGTCCCCCACTTTGGGTGGTTCACCTCCTGGGTATCTTTTGGTCATTCCCGGTGTTCCTGCGGCTCGTGCAGCTCGCTGCGGGGCTTCTGGAACTCCATCCTGGGTAGGATTTTTAAACAATTTGGTACTTTTTCCTCCTTTTCCTCCATTTTTCCCCCACTTTCGCTGGTTCACTTCTGGGTGCCTTTTGTTCATTCCCGGTGTTCCTGCGGCTCGTGCAGCTCGCTGCGGGACTTGTGGAACTCCATCCTGGGTAGGATTTTTAAAACAATTTGGTACTTTTTCCTCCTTTTCCTCCATTTTTCCCCCACTTTCGCTGGTTCACTTCTGGGTGCCTTTTGTTCATTCCCGGTGTTCCTGCGGCTCGTGCAGCTCGCTGCAGGACTTCTAGAACTCCATCCTGGGTAGGATTTTTAAACAATTTGGTACTTTTTCCTCCTTTTCCTCCATTTTTCCCCCACTTTCGCTGGTTCACTCCTGGGTATCTTTTGGTCATTCCGGTGTTCCCGCGGCTCGGGCAGCTCGCTGCGGGGCTTCTGGAACTCCATCCTGGGTAGGATTTTTAAACAATTTGGCACTTTTTCCTCCTTTTCCTCCATTTTTCCCCCCACTTTCGCTGGTTCACTTCTGGGTGCCTTTTGGTCATTCCCGGTGTTCCTGCGGCTTGTGCAGCTCGCTGCGGGACTTCTGGAACTCCATCCTGGGTAGGATTTTTAATCAATTTCGGACCTTTTTTCCAACTTTTTCTCAAATTGTCCCCCACTTTTGATGGTTCACTTCTGGGTGCCTTTTGGTCATTCCTGGTGTTCCTGCGGCTCGTGCAGCTCGCTGCGGGACTTCTGGAACTCCATCCTGGGTAGGATTTTTAATCAATTTCGGACCTTTTTTCCAACTTTTTCTCAAATTGTCCCCCACTTTTGATGGTTCACTTCTGGGTGCCTTTTGGTCATTCCCGGTGTTCCTGCGGCTCGTGCAGCTCGCTGCGGGACTTCTGGAACTCCATCCTGGGTAGGATTTTTAACCAATTTCGGACCTTTTTCCAACTTTTTCTCAAATTGTCCCCACTTTGGCTGGTTCACTCTGGGTATCTTTTGGTCATTCCCGGTGTTCCTGCGGCCCGTGCAGCTCGCTGCGGGGCTTCTGGAACTCCATCCTGGGTAGGATTTTTAAACAATTTGGTACTTTTTCCTCCTTTTCCTCCATTTTTCCCCCACTTTCGCTGGTTCACTTCTGGGTGCCTTTTGTTCATTCCCGGTGTTCCTGCGGCTCGTGCAGCTCGCTGCGGGACTTGTGGAACTCCATCCTGGGTAGGATTTTTAATCAATTTCGGACCTTTTTCCAACTTTTTCTCAAATTGTCCCCCACTTTGGCTGGTTCACTCCTGGGTATCTTTTGGTCATTCCCGGGGGTCCCACGGCTCGGGCAGCTCGCTGCGGGGCTTCTGGAACTCCATCCTGGGTAGGATTTTTAAACAATTTAGGACCTTTTTCCAACTTTTTCTCAAATTGTCCCCCACTTTGGCTGGTTCACTCCTGGGTATCTTTTGGTCATTCCCGGTGTTCCCGCGGCTCGGGCAGCTCGCTGCGGGGCTTCTGGAACTCCATCCTGGGTAGGATTTTTAAACAATTTGGTACTTTTTTCCTCCTTTTCCTCCATTTTTCCCCCACTTTCGCTGGTTCACTTCTGGGTGCCTTTTGGTCATTCCCGGTGTTCCTGCGGCTCGTGCAGCTCTTTGCGGGACTTGTGGAACTCCATCCTGGGTAGGATTTTTTAAACAATTTCGGACCTTTTTCCAACTTTTTCTCAAATTGTCCCCCACTTTGGCTGTTCACTCCTGGGTATCTTTTGGTCATTCCCGGTGTTCCCGCGGCTCGGGCAGCTCGCTGCGGGGCTTCTGGAACTCCATCCTGGGTAGGATTTTTAATCAATTTCGGACCTTTTTCCAACTTTTTCTCAAATTGTCCCCCACTTTTGATGGTTCACTTCTGGGTGCCTTTTGGTCATTCCCGGTGTTCCTGCGGCTCGTGCAGCTCGCTGCGGGACTTCTGGAACTCCATCCTGGGTAGGATTTTTAAACAATTTGGTACTTTTTCCTCCTTTTCCTCCATTTTTCCTCCACTTTCGCTCGTTCACTTCTGGGTGCCTTTGGTCATTCCCGGTGTTCCCGCGGCTCGTGCAGCTCGCTGCGGGGCTTCTGGAACTCCATCCTGGGTAGGATTTTTAAACAATTTCGGACCTTTTTCAACTTTTTCTCAAATTGTCCCCCACTTTCGCTGTTCACTCCTGGGTATCTTTTGGTCATTCCCGGGGGTCCCACGGCTCGGGCAGCTCGCTGCGGGGCTTCTGGAACTCCATCCTGGGTAGGATTTTTAAACAATTTCGGACCTTTTTCCAACTTTTTCTCAAATTGTCCCCCACTTTGGCTGGTTCACTCCTGGGTATCTTTTGGTCATTCCCGGTGTTCCCGCGGCTCGGGCAGCTCGCTGCGGGGCTTCTGGAACTCCATCCTGGGTAGGATTTTTAAACAATTTGGTACTTTTTCCTCCTTTTCCTCCATTTTTCCCCCACTTTCGCTGGTTCACTTCTGGGTGCCTTTTGGTCATTCCCAGTGTTCCTGCGGCTCGTGGAGCTCGCTGCGGGGCTTCTGGAACTCCATCCTGGGTAGGATTTTTAAACAATTTCGGACCTTTTTCCAACTT